>NW_027414849.1:0-14879 GCF_964106895.1 Numenius arquata
GGTGTGGGGCAGAGAAGGGGCCTGTGGGGCAGGATGTGGGGCAGAGGGAGGGGGTTCTGATCCCGTTACGGGGGCATGTGGGGCAGAGAAGGGGCCTGTGGGGCAGGATGTGGGGCAGAGGGAGGGGGTTCTGATCCCGTTACGGGGGATGTGGGGCAGAGAAGGGGCCTGTGGGGCAGGATGTGGGGCAGAGGGAGGGGGGTGTGGTGCCGTTGGGGGGGATGTGGGGCAGAGAAGGGGCCTGTGGGGCAGGATGTGGGGCAGAGAGGGGGCCTGTGGGGCAGGATGTGGGGCAGAGGGAGGGGGGTGTGGTGCCGTTGGGGGGGATGTGGGGCAGAGAAGGGGCCCGTGGGGCAGCATGTGGGGCAGAGGGAGGGGGTTCTCATCCCGTTACGGGGGATGTGGGGCAGAGAAGGGGCCTGTGGGGCAGGACGTGGGGTGGGACGTGGGCCTTCCCGCAAGAGCCGGCGCGAGCGGGCCGGGGGGGTGGCGCGGCCCTCTCGCCTTCCCCCCGCCTCGGTCCTGACCCCTACCTGACCCACCTCTCCCGGGCGCGGCGGCGGCACGTCGGCGGGCTACCTCGACGCGGGGGGGCCCGGCCTCGGGCGAAGCCGCTGCTTTCTGCGGGGGGCGGAAAGGCGCTCTCCTGCTTCTCCTCGAGACCCGGACGCTGGAGGGGAGAGAGGAAGGGAGGGACGTCAGGGCAGATACCGTCGTAGGGGAGTCACGGCGACCTAGGCGCCGTCACGGACTACGGCTGGCTTCGGGCCGCCGAGCCTCCTCCCCCCACCCCCCCACGAGAAGGCCGCCGCTCGGCCCGACAAAACGCGCCGCCGCCGCCGCCGCCGCCGCCGCCGCCCCCGGCGAGTTGTATCGGCAAGCTGCGGGAAGGGCTTTTCGTTTCCTCGCGTCGCTAGAAACGTCAGCCTTTCCTTTGGCAGGAGCCATCTCGCTGCCCTCTGACCTATAGACACCCGCACCGGGAGGCGAGAGAACAAGCCCGCCTCGGCAGACGAGTACCCGGCTCTACCGGGTCACAGGAGGCCTCTCGACCGCCGGCGCTCTCACCCGGACCGCTCTTCGGAACAGCAACGGCAGCAGCCACCCGAAAGACTCAAAGCGCCTCGTCGAGTTCACCCCTTCGTCGAGGGACCGCCAAAATATTTCCCGTGGCCGACGCGGGGACGTGCAAACCGACGCGGCCTTGCCCGGGGCTTTGCGCAAACCTTCAGGCGGTCGGGCCGCGGGGATCGGACCGGACGAGAGGCGAGGCATTCGGCGAGAGCGGCCCGGCAGCCGTAGCTGCGCGTCCGCCGCCCACGGAAGGGAAGAAGTGCGACCCTTCTCGCGGCCGCGCCAGCCGGAAAAGCGGAAAAGCACGGTGCCGTTTACACGCCCTACGCGGCAAGGAGCCGGGTCCCCGCAACGCCTTACTTACCGTCCCGCCCGCGTCCAGGAGAACCGCTTCGGCTCCGCAACGCCGCTAAAGGGGAGCCGACGCCGGGAAAGGGAGAGAGAGCCCGGCAGCCTCGCGGGCGCGCGCCCCATCGTTAGAGCGGCCCAGACCTTCGTCGTCCCCGCTGACGGACGCTTTCGAGCCTCCGACCGGCGCGACGAAGAACGGGAAGCGGAAAGTTTCGGCTGAAAGCAAAAGCCCGGCTAGGAAGCAAACGCCGCCTTACCTGAGGAGAGCTCCCTCTCCGCCCCTTGAAACGGGCGGGGACGGGCACGCCAGCCGAGTCCCGAGAGGCGAGCCGGCGGCGGGTGGGTGCAGGCGCAGGTGCCAGGCGAAGGTCGTCGGGGTCCTCGAGGCGCCCTCGGGACCCTAACACGCAGGAGACAAACGCTCTCCAGCCGCCCAAAGGGGCGGAATCGCTCCCGGCGAGAGCCCGGTGAAAAACGAGAGCCCGGTCTGCTCCGGGGGACGCGCGAGAGACGCCTCTGCAGGCAGAGCAGGCGCTTGCGCTCTCCCGGGATACGTTCCCGACTCCCGCACCACCCAGACCTACCCTCTCGTGAGCCGGAGGAACTCGGGAGCCACGCGGCGGCTCGGAGAAATCCCTTCGCTTATCGCTACGGCGGGAGATCGGCAGCTCCCTGTGGGGAAGAGCGCGAGCGTGTTTTTTAAATACGGGGCGGGCCGGCCGGCCTTCTCTTTAGCTTCCCCGCTAGGCGGACGGCCCGAAGGCAGCGGCGGGGGGGGGCGCGTGTGTGACGACGGCAGAAGGCAGCGAGGGAAGAGCTCCTTACCGGAGCGAGCTCACCGTAACCCCGGCTTCTGAGACCGACTTAGAGGAACCCTCGCGAAGAAAGGCGCAGACGGAGCCGATGCCGTGAGGCGGCGAGACGAGCCTCCTTCGGGTTCTCCGGCCCACGACGCTGTGGCGCTGCCGGGACAGACTGTTGGAGAAGCGCTTTTCCCCCTTCCCCCCCCCCGCCCGCTGGAAAAGTTTGAGGAACTGGAACGTACCGAAGAGAAGCCAGCCGTGAGAATCTCCAAGCCGGACGCTAGCTTACGCTGCTCCACAGAACTGCCCTCGGCGCGGAGGGGCCGCCTGCACCTGGGGCTGGGGGCATGAGGAAGAAGAGAGCTCAGGGCTATTCCTCCCGACAGCGGCTCTCGGGCGGAGAAGGCTGCGGTCGCTCTCCCGACGGCCTCCGGCACCAAGCACTGGACACACACACCCACCCACCACCACCACCACACACCACCCCCCCCCCAACCGGAGCACGGAGGACCGGGGGAGGCTTCCCTTCAGGGCACGCTCTAACGGCCGGGATCGTGGGGGTCTTACGCGCGCCGAGCCCTCCGGGGGAGACGGCGGGGCTCTCGACGGCGCCCTGCCGGCGAAGGGAGCGGTTCCCCCCCTTGGCCTCGGGCCGCCGGGGCCTTACCTTACCGTCCTCTCGGCAGTTCTCACCCTTCCCGCCGACGGCGGACGTTTCTCAGGAGGGCGGCCCGGCTCTCCGGCAGCCCCTGCCCGGGCACACGGCCCTGGCGGCGGCGGCGGCTGCTGCTGCTGCTTTCCCAGGGACGGGGTTTCGACCGGCAGAAGAGCCGAGCGGCCGCGCCCGCAGGCGGGCACGGGTGGCAGCCGGACATCGGCGCGGCCGACCCGGCGGGCTGTAACAGAGAAGGCGACGTTAGCGAGAGCGTTACGGGGCCTTTTCGCTTCGCGCAAGCGCGCTCTCATCCCCCGGCAGGCCCCCGGAACCGAACCCCTCGCCTGCCGCCGCACGCGCTCGGGCACGCACCTGCGCGCACGCGGCCACCGCCCACCGCGTGCCCACGGACGCGGGCCTGCCCCGGCAGGCCCCCCAGCCCGAACCCCCCCGTCTGCCGCCGCACCCCCCAACAGCCCCCCCCCTCCCCGAACTCCTCGCGCGCGGCAGAGGCAGGTACGCGCGCACGCAAAGCAAAGAGCGGAAATCCCCCCCCGCCGACCCCCCTCGCCCCCCCCACCAGCCCGAACCCCCCCCCGTCTGCCGCCGCACCCCCCAACAGCCCCCCCCTCCCCGAACTCCTCGCGCGCGGCAGAGGCAGGTACGCGCGCACGCAAAGCAAAGAGCGGAAATCCCCCCCCCGCCGACCCCCCTCGCCCCCCCCACCAGCCCGAACCCCCCCCCGTCTGCCGCCGCACCCCCCAACAGCCCCCCCCTCCCCGAACTCCTCGCGCGCGGCAGAGGCAGACGCGCGCGCAGCGCGCAGAGAGCGAAACTCGCCCCCCCACCGGCCCCCCTCTTGCCCTCAAGCCGCCCCCCCACCCCCACCCCCGTCCACCGCCCGCTTCACGGCGAATCCGGCCACCCGCTCCTCCTCCCGCCCGCAGGTTTCGCCGCTCCCGGGGAAAGACGACGGGAGACTTTAGGACCCAGCGGAGCCCCCGCCGGCTCCGCGCCCCGGCGGGAGAAGGGAATCCCGGCGGCAGAGGCAGAAACGCGCGCACGCAGAGAGAAACACGCTCCCGCCGACCCCCTCCCCACCCCCCCCCACCCAGCCCGAACCCCCCCCGTCTGCCGCCGCACCCCCCAACAGCCCCCCCCTCCCCGAACTCCTCGCGCGCGGCAGAGGCAGGTACGCGCGCACGCAAAGCAAAGAGCGGAAATCCCCCCCCGCCGACCCCCCTCGCCCCCCCCACCAGCCCGAACCCCCCCCCGTCTGCCGCCGCACCCCCCAACAGCCCCCCCCTCCCCGAACTCCTCGCGCGCGGCAGAGGCAGACGCGCGCGCGCGCGCAGAGAGCGAAACTCGCCCCCCCACCGGCCCCCCTCTTGCCCTCAAGCCGCCCCCCCACCCCCGTCCACCGCCCGCTTCACGGCGAATCCGGCCACCCGCTCCTCCTCCCGCCCGCAGGTTTCGCCGCTCCCGGGGAAAGACGACGGGAGACTTTAGGACCCAGCGGAGCCCCCGCCGGCTCCGCGCCCCGGCGGGAGAGGGGAATCCCGGCGGCGCGACCGGTCTCTGACCCCGGCTGCCGAGTCTCTACCCCGCCCTGCCCGTGCCCCGGCTCCCGCCCTGCTTTCTCGGGCGGCGGGGACGGCCGGTCGCTCCTTCAGCCCGCCCGCCCGCCCCTGCCGCGGGTTGCCAACCGACAGAAGGAAGGAAGGAAAAGAACCGCAACCGAGCCAAGCGGGAATTTTCTCCGAAAAGAGAGACCGCGCCCCGCACGCCCTCTCCCCTGCCTACCTCTGCGCCGGGCTCCCCGCCTGCTCGCCGAGCGCTCTCGCCTGCTGCCGCAGCGGCATCCCCTCCTTTCCCTTCCCTGCCTTTGGCGCCAATGAGCCCGCGACCGTTAGCGCGGCGGGAACCCCCGCCTTTCAACCGCGGGCGGGGGGTGGGGGGGACACGCGCGCATGCGCAGGGCGCGCAGCTGCGGGCCCACCCCCCGCTCCCCCGCCCCGCTGCTCCGCGGAGGGGGGGAAGGGGAGAAGGGGGAAAATGACGGCGAGGGGGAAAATCTCCCCCATCCCGCCGCGCGTACACCCACAACCCCCTCCCCCCCCGCAAAGACCTCACACAGCCCCCCTCTCCCCCGCCCGCAGCCCCCCGAGCCAAAACCGAGCGGAACGGAAAAGCCCACCGCGAGAGGCGAAAGCCGGCGAGCGCCCGGCGGCGCCGGCACCCGCCGCCGGATCGGGGCCGCCGGTCCCCGAGTCCGCCGGCGGCCGGCGAGCTCGCGTCGCGGCGGGGCGCCGGGCGGCTCGCGGCGGGGGCCGCCGGCTCTCGCCGACCCCGGCGGCCGGGGAGGCAAAGCGGCGGGGGGAAAAGCACCCGCCCCGGCACCCCCGCCCCACCGCGCGCGCCCACACGCGCAGCCCCCCCAACGCCCTCAGCCCCCCCACGCCCCCCCTCGCAGCCCCCCGAGCCAAAACCGAGCGGAACGGAAAAGCCCACCGCGAGAGGCGAAAGCCGGCGAGCGCCCGGCGGCGCCGGCACCCGCCGCCGGATCGGGGCCGCCGGTCCCCGAGTCCGCCGGCGGCCGGCGAGCTCGCGTCGCGGCGGGGCGCCGGGCGGCTCGCGGCGGGGGCCGCCGGCTCTCGCCGACCCCGGCGGCCGGGGAGGCAAAGCGGCGGGGGGAAAAGCACCCGCCCCGGCACCCCCGCCCCACCGCGCGCGCCCACACGCGCAGCCCCCCCAACGCCCTCAGCCCCCCCACGCCCCCCCTCGCAGCCCCCCGAGCCAAAACCGAGCGGAACGGAAAAGCCCACCGCGAGAGGCGAAAGCCGGCGAGCGCCCGGCGGCGCCGGCACCCGCCGCCGGATCGGGGCCGCCGGTCCCCGAGTCCGCCGGCGGCCGGCGAGCTCGCGTCGCGGCGGGGCGCCGGGCGGCTCGCGGCGGGGGCCGCCGGCTCTCGCCGACCCCGGCGGCCGGGGAGGCAAAGCGGCGGGGGAAAAGCACCCGCCCCGGCACCCCCGCCCCACCGCGCGCGCCCACACGCGCAGCCCCCCCAACGCCCTCAGCCCCCCCACGCCCCCCCTCGCAGCCCCCCGAGCCAAAACCGAGCGGAACGGAAAAGCCCACCGCGAGAGGCGAAAGCCGGCGAGCGCCCGGCGGCGCCGGCACCCGCCGCCGGATCGGGGCCGCCGGTCCCCGAGTCCGCCGGCGGCCGGCGAGCTCGCGTCGCGGCGGGGCGCCGGGCGGCTCGCGGCGGGGGCCGCCGGCTCTCGCCGACCCCGGCGGCCGGGGAGGCAAAGCGGCGGGGGGAAAAGCACCCGCCCCGGCACCCCCGCCCCACCGCGCGCGCCCACACGCGCAGCCCCCCCAACGCCCTCAGCCCCCCCACGCCCCCCCTCGCAGCCCCCCGAGCCAAAACCGAGCGGAACGGAAAAGCCCACCGCGAGAGGCGAAAGCCGGCGAGCGCCCGGCGGCGCCGGCACCCGCCGCCGGATCGGGGCCGCCGGTCCCCGAGTCCGCCGGCGGCCGGCGAGCTCGCGTCGCGGCGGGGCGCCGGGCGGCTCGCGGCGGGGGCCGCCGGCTCTCGCCGACCCCGGCGGCCGGGGAGGCAAAGCGGCGGGGGAAAAGCACCCGCCCCGGCACCCCCGCCCCACCGCGCGCGCCCACACGCGCAGCCCCCCCAACGCCCTCAGCCCCCCCACGCCCCCCCTCGCAGCCCCCCGAGCCAAAACCGAGCGGAACGGAAAAGCCCACCGCGAGAGGCGAAAGCCGGCGAGCGCCCGGCGGCGCCGGCACCCGCCGCCGGATCGGGGCCGCCGGTCGCCGAGTCCGCCGGCGGCCGGCGAGCTCGCGTCGCGGCGGGGCGCCGGGCGGCTCGCGGCGGGGGCCGCCGGCTCTCGCCGATCCCGGCGGCCGGGGAGCGAAATAGGCGTCCAGAGTCTGCTCAGGCAGACTTGCCGCCAGCAGCGGCGTCGGGGAAAATAAACAGATTATTATTTAACAACTGGTAATTCATCATCATAAGGAGCAATAAACCGACCGTAACAGTAATAGTAATAAGAGCAACAATAACGACTATTAAAAAAAAAAAAAATCACAACTGTTCCGCGCCCCTCCTCTTCCCCCCTCTCCCCGCCGCTCCGGGAGATCCGGGTGAGGGTTGCCCCTGTATTAGAGACGCCCGAATCTTGAAATAGGCGAAGGGGGGAGAAAATTAAAGAGCCAAAAAAAAAAAAAATCGAACATCCCCCCCCCCCAGCTCGGTCTGCTGTATCCCCATCAGGGCGTACCCAGTACCGGAAACGCTTGACTCTTTAAATCGGGGGACGAGGGCGAGAACGATAGTTAAGGAAAAAAAAAACCCACACGGTATAAATAATCCCCCCCCCACCCGCCCCCCCCGTAATCCTTCCACCCTGGGAGAACCGGGATACGGCAGCCGCGCCGTCCCGGTCCGGGTGGGTCTACCCGCCTCGGCAGCCGGCTGCCAGGTCTACTCACCTCCGGGACCGGTCCGGGCGTCCAGGTCTACCCGCCTCGGCAGCCGGCTGCCAGGTCTACCCACCTCCGGGACCGGTCCGGGCTGCCAGGTCTACCCGCCTCCGGGACCGGTCCGGGCTGCCAGGTCTACCCGCCTCGGCAGCCGGCTGCCAGGTCTACCCACCTCCGGGACCGGTCCGGGCGTCCAGGTCTACCCGCCTCCGGTCCGGGCTGCCAGGTCTACCCGCCTCCGGGACCGGTCCGGGCTGCCAGGTCTACCCGCCTCCGGGACCGGTCCGGGCTGCCAGGTCTACCCGCCTCGGCAGCCGGCTGCCAGGTCTACCCGCCTCCGGGACCGGTCGGCCAGGTCTACCCTGCTCCGGTCCGGGCGTCCAGGTCTACCCGCCTCCGGTCCGGGCTGCCAGGTCTACCCACCTCCGGGACCGGTCGGCCAGGTCTACCCGCCTCCGGTCCGGGCGTCCAGGTCTACCCGCCTCCGGTCCGGGGTGCCAGGTCTACCCGCCTCGGCAGCCGGCTGCCAGGTCTACCCGCCTCCGGGACCGGTCCGGGCTGCCAAGTCTACCCGCCTCCGGTCCGGGCTGCCAGGTCTACCCGCCTCGGCAGCCGGCTGCCAGGTCTACCCGCCTCCGGTCCGGACTGCCAGGTCTACCCGCCTCGGCAGCCGGCTGCCAGGTCTACCCGCCTCCGGGACCGGTCGGCCAGGTCTACCCTGCTCCGGTCCGGGCTGCCAGGTCTACCCGCCTCCGGTCGGGGATGCCAGGTCTACCCGCCTCCGGTCGGGGCTGCCAGGTCTACCCGCCTCCGGGACCGGTCCGGGCTGCCAGGTCTACCCGCCTCGGCAGCCGGCTGCCAGGTCTACCCACCTCCGGGACCGGTCCGGGCGTCCAGGTCTACCCGCCTCCGGTCCGGGCTGCCAGGTCTACCCGCCTCCGGGACCGGCAGGGCTGTCCGCTTGACCCGCCTCGGCAGCCGGTCGCCAGGTCTACCTCGCTCCGGCGGCACTTGGGCGTCCAGGTCTACCCGCCTCCGGTCCGGGCGTCCAGGTCTACCCGCCTCCGGGACCGGCAGGGCTGTCCGCTTGACCCGCCTCGGCAGCCGGTCGCCAGGTCTACCTCGCTCCGGCGGCACTTGGGCGCGCTGGTCTACCCTCCTCCGGTCCGGGCGTCCAGGTCTACCCGCCTCCGGGACCGGCAGGGCTGTCCGCTTGACCCGCCTCGGCAGCCGGTCGCCAGGTCTACCTCGCTCCGGCGGCACTTGGGCGCGCTGGTCTACCCTCCTCCGGTCCGGGCGTCCAGGTCTACCCGCCTCCGGGACCGGCAGGGCTGTCCGCTTGACCCGCCTCGGCAGCCGGTCGCCAGGTCTACCTCGCTCCGGCGGCACTTGGGCGTCCAGGTCTACCCGCCTCCGGTCCGGGCGTCCAGGTCTACCCGCCTCCGGGACCGGCAGGGCTGTCCGCTTGACCCGCCTCGGCAGCCGGTCGCCAGGTCTACCTCGCTCCGGCGGCACTTGGGCGTCCAGGTCTACCCGCCTCCGGTCCGGGCGTCCAGGTCTACCCGCCTCCGGGACCGGCAGGGCTGTCCGCTTGACCCGCCTCGGCAGCCGGTCGCCAGGTCTACCTCGCTCCGGCGGCACTTGGGCGCGCTGGTCTACCCGCCTCCGGTCCGGGCGTCCAGGTCTACCCGCCTCCGGGACCGGCAGGGCTGTCCGCTTGACCCGCCTCGGCAGCCGGTCGCCAGGTCTACCTCGCTCCGGCGGGACTTAGGCGCTGTTCCGGGGTGGCGGGTAGACCTTTTGTCCCCAGCGCTACTTCCAGCAGCCGAAGGGGTCGCTGTTTTACGCTGCCTCCAGTTACGTCATCGTAAAAGTCGGCGTGGTTGGCGCTCCTCCCCGGTGGGCAGAGCCTACGTTCTTGCCGCTGTCCGGGAGCGATGAACCGTATCTCCATATTAGGGGAACGGCATAGCAGCTAGGCTCCGGAGGGGAGCTAGCGAGGCGGAGGTGGCGCCCGCGGGTCTCCCGGCGAAGTGGAGCGCTGGATCCCGCGGGGGAGGGAAGGACAAAGACCGGCAGTTGGCAGTGGCCGGCACTCGAACGCGTACGGCCGGGGAAGACGGGGCACCTTCCCCGGTCCCGGAGGGGGACCCGATGAGGACAGGGAATCCTGGCGGCATGTGCCGCAGGATTCGGCCGGGGAGTGGAGAGCCTGCCGCGGCTTTCCTCGGCTCCGGAGGGCCCCCGATGATGGGCTGGGTGAGGAGAGCGGCGCCTCACCCTTTTTCTCCGGCCCTAAGCTGGAGCCCGCCGCGGCGCGGGGGAGAGCGCGGGTGGCCGGTGCCGGTGGCCGGCCAGCCCGGGGGGGGCGGCGGGCGGAGGGTTCCCGAGCCGGCGTCGGCTCGTTCCTCCGTCCCGGAGCAGGGGTGCCGCCGAGGAGGAGAGAGGGTTGCCGGCGGGCGAGGCGGCGTCGCCTCGTCCTTTTTCCCTCCGGCCCTAAGCCGGAGCCCGCCGCGGCGCGGGGGAGAGCGCGGGTGGCCGGTGCCGGTGGCCGGCCGGCCCGGGGGGGGCGGCGGGCGGAGGGTTCCCGAGCCGGCGTCGGCTCGTTCCTCCGTCCCGGAGCAGGGGTGCCGCCGAGGAGGAGAGAGGGTTGCCGGCGGGCGAGGCGGCGTCGCCTCGTCCTTTTTCCCTCCGGCCCTAAGCCGGAGCCCGCCGCGGCGCGGGGGAGAGCGCGGGTGGCCGGTGCCGGTGGCCGGCCGGCCCGGGGGGGGCGGCGGGCGGAGGGTTCCCGAGCCGGCGTCGGCTCGTTCCTCCGTCCCGGAGCAGGGGTGCCGCCGAGGAGGAGAGAGGGTTGCCGGCGGGCGAGGCGGCGTCGCCTCGTCCTTTTTCCCTCCGGCCCTAAGCCGGAGCCCGCCGCGGCGCGGGGGAGAGCGCGGGTGGCCGGTGCCGGTGGCCGGCCGGCCCGGGGGGGGCGGCGGGCGGAGGGTTCCCGAGCCGGCGTCGGCTCGTTCCTCCGTCCCGGAGCAGGGGTGCCGCCGAGGAGGAGAGAGGGTTGCCGGCGGGCGAGGCGGCGTCGCCTCGTCCTTTTTCCCTCCGGCCCTAAGCCGGAGCCCGCCGCGGCGCGGGGGAGAGCGCGGGTGGCCGGTGCCGGTGGCCGGCCAGCCCGGGGGGGGCGGCGGGCGGAGGGTTCCCGAGCCGGCGTCGGCTCGTTCCTCCGTCCCGGAGCAGGGGTGCCGCCGCCGAGGAGGAGAGAGGGTTGCCGGCGGGCGAGGCGGCGTCGCCTCGTCCTTTTTCCCTCCGGCCCTAAGCCGGAGCCCGCCGCGGCGCGGGGGAGAGCGCGGGTGGCCGGTGCCGGTGGCCGGCCAGCCCGGGGGGGGCGGCGGGCGGAGGGTTCCCGAGCCGGCGTCGGCTCGTTCCTCCGTCCCGGAGCAGGGGTGCCGCCGAGGAGGAGAGAGGGTTGCCGGCGGGCGAGGCGGCGTCGCCTCGTCCTTTTTCCCTCCGGCCCTAAGCCGGAGCCCGCCGCGGCGCGGGGGAGAGCGCGGGTGGCCGGTGCCGGTGGCCGGCCAGCCCGGGGGGGGCGGCGGGCGGAGGGTTCCCGAGCCGGCGTCGGCTCGTTCCTCCGTCCCGGAGCAGGGGTGCCGCCGAGGAGGAGAGAGGGTTGCCGGCGGGCGAGGCGGCGTCGCCTCGTCCTTTTTCCCTCCGGCCCTAAGCCGGAGCCCGCCGCGGCGCGGGGGAGAGCGCGGGTGGCCGGTGCCGGTGGCCGGCCAGCCCGGGGGGGGCGGCGGGCGGAGGGTTCCCGAGCCGGCGTCGGCTCGTTCCTCCGTCCCGGAGCAGGGGTGCCGCCGAGGAGGAGAGAGGGTTGCCGGCGGGCGAGGCGGCGTCGCCTCGTCCTTTTTCCCTCCGGCCCTAAGCCGGAGCCCGCCGCGGCGCGGGGGAGAGCGCGGGTGGCCGGTGCCGGTGGCCGGCCAGCCCGGGGGGGGCGGCGGGCGGAGGGTTCCCGAGCCGGCGTCGGCTCGTTCCTCCGTCCCGGAGCAGGGGTGCCGCCGAGGAAGGAGAGAGGGTTGCCGGCGGGCGAGGCGGCGTCGCCTCGTCCTTTTTCCCTCCGGCCCTAAGCCGGAGCCCGCCGCGGCGCGGGGGAGAGCGCGGGTGGCCGGTGCCGGTGGCCGGCCAGCCCGGGGGGGGCGGCGGGCGGAGGGTTCCCGAGCCGGCGTCGGCTCGTTCCTCCGTCCCGGAGCAGGGGTGCCGCCGAGGAAGGAGAGAGGGTTGCCGGCGGGCGAGGCGGCGTCGCCTCGTCCTTTTTCCCTCCGGCCCTAAGCCGGAGCCCGCCGCGGCGCGGGGGAGAGCGCGGGTGGCCGGTGCCGGTGGCCGGCCAGCCCGGGGGGGGCGGCGGGCGGAGGGTTCCCGAGCCGGCGTCGGCTCGTTCCTCCGTCCCGGAGCAGGGGTGCCGCCGAGGAAGGAGAGAGGGTTGCCGGCGGGCGAGGCGGCGTCGCCTCGTCCTTTTTCCCTCCGGCCCTAAGCCGGAGCCCGCCGCGGCGCGGGGGAGAGCGCGGGTGGCCGGTGCCGGTGGCCGGCCAGCCCGGGGGGGGCGGCGGGCGGAGGGTTCCCGAGCCGGCGTCGGCTCGTTCCTCCGTCCCGGAGCAGGGGTGCCGCCGAGGAAGGAGAGAGGGTTGCCGGCGGGCGAGGCGGCGTCGCCTCGTCCTTTTTCCCTCCGGCCCTAAGCCGGAGCCCGCCGCGGCGCGGGGGAGAGCGCGGGTGGCCGGTGCCGGTGGCCGGCCAGCCCGGGGGGGGCGGCGGGCGGAGGGTTCCCGAGCCGGCGTCGGCTCGTTCCTCCGTCCCGGAGCAGGGGTGCCGCCGAGGAAGGAGAGAGGGTTGCCGGCGGGCGAGGCGGCGTCGCCTCGTCCTTTTTCCCTCCGGCCCTAAGCCGGAGCCCGCCGCGGCGGGAGGGCAGAGAGCGGAGGGTTCCCGAGCCGGCGGCGGTTCGTTCTTCCGTTCCCCGAGGTGCCGGTGAGGAGGGTGTCGGCGGGCGAGGCGGCGTCGCCTCGCCCTTTCCTCCGGCACGGGCCGTACGTGGGGGGGCCCGTGGAGTCTGGCCCGCCCTGGCTTCCCTCGTTCCCGGAGGGCTCGGAGCGAGGGTCCGCAGGGCTCTCGCAGCTTTTTTTCGGTGTCCGAGTTTTGCTTTTACCGGTTTTTTTTCCGTTTCCGCTGTTTTTTTCTCTGTACCCTTTGCTCTCCTTCCCCGGGGTAAGCGACTGCCCGCGGGGAGGGGCAAGACCGGCGGCCGGCGGCGGTCGTCCGGCACTCTGGAACGCTGAAAGGCGACCGGGGGAGTCAAGCCTGCCGCGGCTTCGCCCCGGTCGGTCCTGTCGCTGTCGCTGAAGGGAATCGTGCGGAGCCGGGGGGGTGGCGGCACCCCCCGCTCGTTTCACTGATCCAGACCCGCAGGCAGCGCCCGCTGAGGCGTTCACCCCGGGCGCGTCGGAGAGGCTCCGCGGCGGGCCGGTTCTGCCGGTGTTCAGGCCGTCGGAGCACCTCTCGCGGACGTTGCCTTCTCGCTCGCACGCAGGGCCCCGCGTCTTGCCGTCCGCCCCCCGGGCGGCGGCGGTCGCGCGTGGCCGTCGGCTGGCTCGAGACCGTGGCCGCGTGGCCTCGGCTTCCTTCGCTCTCCTCTCCCCCTTTCCCCCGTTACCGATCGATGAGGCCTTTCGGGTCGCGTCGGAGAGGGCCCTCGGCGGGCCGGCTCTTCCGTGCTCTCCGTAATAGGGAGCCACGGGGGTGTCCGGTGTTCAGGCAGGGTGGTCTCCTTTCCAATTCGCTTCCCGTCGCGTACGAGGCGTAGTCCTTTCTCCCGCGAGCGAGCGAGCGAAGGGGGGGCCGCGGCGGCGGTGATGTCGGCGGCGGGGCGCGCGCCTCGCCCGGCCGCCCCGCGTCGTCCCCCCCGCGCCCCGCCGGTCGGGTTTCCCCGGGCTACGGCCGACCCCAGCTTTGTGACAGCCGCGCGGTGCCGCGAGTTCTCAGGTGTCCTAAAACGCGCCAGGCGCCGGCGCGCCGGCCCGGGTGCCCCGCGGGTGCCGGCCGCGAGCAGCGCTCGGGCGGCGGGGGCGGCCGAGCCAAGCGAGGATCGTAGGGCGAGAGAGGCGCGCCGCGGGCGGCCGGGGAGGCGTCTCCCCGCCGTCGCTGCCGCCGCCGTGGCGCTTGGCTCCTCGCGCGCCGCCCCGCCGCTCGCTGCGGAGCGAGCCGCCCCGGCGAAGGGGCCTCGCGGTCCGGGTCGCGCCCGCCTCGGCGGGTCGCCGTCTCCTCTAGCACGTCCGTCACGTCCCGCGGCAGCGGCGAGGGTGGGGGAGCGAGTCCCTCTCGCGTCCCCCGGGCCGGCTTCGGGGGCGGGTCAGCCCCGGCCGGCCGCCGGCCGCGCGGAGCCGGCGGCGCGCGCCCACGCGTGTACCGTCTCGCGCGAGCGGGAGTCCGAGGGGCGCGGCGCGCGCCAGCGAAGCCGGCGGGAGAGAAAGCTGCTGAGCGCAACCGGCTCCTTGCCCGCGGCGGCGCGGGAAGGGCCGGCCGCCGGGGTCGGTCACGCGCCGCCTCTCTGGGGATGAGCGCTGACGTCCCTGCCCGGGCGCCGGGTTCGCGTTCGCCGCCGCCGGCGCCGTCGCTGCCATGCCGCCACCGTCGCGGACCGTGGTGCCGCTCCCGCGGGTCGGAGCGGCGAAAGAGCCGGGGCGGTCAGGGTTGGCAGGGCGCGCCGGCGGGCCGGGCGTCCGCGCGCGCGCCGTGGGTTGCGGCTACCTGGTTGATCCTGCCAGTAGCATATGCTTGTCTCAAAGCTTAAGCCATGCATGTCTAAGTACACACGGGCGGTACAGTGAAACTGCGAATGGCTCATTAAATCAGTTATGGTTCCTTTGGTCGCTCCTCTCCCGCTACTTGGATAACTGTGGTAATTCTAGAGCTAATACATGCCGACGAGCGCCGACCTCCGGGGACGCGTGCATTTATCAGACCAAAACCAACCCGGGCCCGCCCGGCAGCTTTGGTGACTCTAGATAACCTCGAGCCGATCGCACGCCCCCGCGGCGGCGACGACCCATTCGAATGTCTGCCCTATCAACTTTCGATGGTACTGTCTGTGCCTACCATGGTTACCACGGGTGACGGGGAATCAGGGTTCGATTCCGGAGAGGGAGCCTGAGAAACGGCTACCACATCCAAGGAAGGCAGCAGGCGCGCAAATTACCCACTCCCGACCCGGGGAGGTAGTGACGAAAAATAACAATACAGGACTCTTTCGAGGCCCTGTAATTGGAATGAGCGCACTTTAAATCCTTGAGCGAGGATCCATTGGAGGGCAAGTCTGGTGCCAGCAGCCGCGGTAATTCCAGCTCCAATAGCGTATCTTAAAGTTGCTGCAGTTAAAAAGCTCGTAGTTGGATCTTGGGATCGAGCTGGCGGTCCGCCGCGAGGCGAGCCACCGCCTGTCCCAGCCCCTGCCTCTCGGCGCC
>NW_027414850.1:0-22886 GCF_964106895.1 Numenius arquata
CCTAGGGAACACCAAAGGCCCCTACGGAACCCTACACAACCCTCCGGAAACATATGGCACCCTACAAGCTCCTACCAACCCCCGCGGGCACTTACACAACCCTACAGGTCCCTACGGAAATCTACGGGACTCTACGGGCCCCTAGGGAACCCTTCAGATTTCGACGGAACCCTACCAGCCCCTCTGGAACCCTACAGAATACTCCAGGACCCGACAGCACTCTACAAGACCCTTAGCAACACAACGGAACCTCACTAAAACCCTATGGGCTCCTACAGAACACTGCAGGTGCCTACGGAACCCTACAGACCCCTACGGAACCCTACAGACACCTGCGGGCACTTACGGAACCCTGCAGGCCCCTACGGAACCCTACAGGTCCATACAGAACCCCACAGGGCCCTACGGAACTTTACCAGCCACTACGGAACTCTACGGGTCCCTACGGAACCCTGCAGAACCCTCCGGAACCTTACAGAATCCCACAGACTCCTACAGACTTCTGCGGGCACTTACACAACCCTACAGGTCCCTACGGAAATCTACGGGACTCTATGGGCCCCTAGGGAACCCTATAGATTTCGATGGAACCCTACGAGGCCCTCTGGAACCCTACAGAATACTCCAGGACCCGACAGCACTCTACAAGACCCTTAGCAACACAACGGAACCTCACTAAAACCCTATGGGCTCCTACAGAACACTGCAGGTGCCTACGGAACCCTACAGACCCCTACGGAACCCTACAGACACCTGCGGGCACTTACGGAAACCTGCAGGCCCCTACGGAACCCTACAGGTCCATACAGAACCCCACAGGGCCCTACGGAACTTTACCAGCCACTACGGAACTCTACGGGTCCCTACGGAACCCTGCAGAACCCTCCGGAACCTTACAGAATCCCACAGACTCCTACAGACTTCTGCGGGCACTTACACAACCCTACAGGTCCCTACGGAAATCTACGGGACTCTACGGGCCCCTAGGGAACTTTTCAGATTTCGACGGAACCCTACGAGGCCCTCTGGAACCCTACAGAATACTCCAGGACCCGACAGCACTCTACAAGACCCTTAGCAACACAACGGAACCTCACTAAAACCCTATGGGCTCCTACAGAACACTGCAGGTGCCTACGGAACCCTACAGACCCCTACGGAACCCTACAGACACCTGCGGGCACTTACGGAACCCTGCAGGCCCCTACGGAACCCTACAGGTCCATACAGAACCCCACAGGGCCCTACGGAAATTTACCAGCCACTACGGAACTCTACGGGTCCCTACGGAACCCTGCAGAACCCTCCGGAACCTTACAGAATCCCACAGACTCCTACAGACTTCTGCGGGCACTTACACAACCCTACAGGTCCCTACGGAAATCTACGGGACTCTATGGGCCCCTAGGGAACCCTATAGATTTCGATGGAACCCTACCAGCCCCTCTGGAACCCTACAGAATACTCCAGGACCCGACAGCACTCTACAAGACCCTTAGCAACACAACGGAACCTCACTAAAACCCTATGGGCTCCTACAGAACACTGCAGGTGCCTACGGAACCCTACAGACCCCTACGGAACCCTACAGACACCTGCGGGCACTTACGGAACCCTGCAGGCCCCTACGGAACCCTACAGGTCCATACAGAACCCCACAGGGCCCTACGGAACTTTACCAGCCACTACGGAACTCTACGGGTCCCTACGGAACCCTGCAGAACCCTCCGGAACCTTACAGAATCCCACAGACTCCTACAGACTTCTGCGGGCACTTACACAACCCTACAGGTCCCTACGGAAATCTACGGGACTCTATGGGCCCCTAGGGAACCCTATAGATTTCGATGGAACCCTACGAGGCCCTCTGGAACCCTACAGAATACTCCAGGACCCGACAGCACTCTACAAGACCCTTAGCAACACAACGGAACCTCACTAAAACCCTATGGGCTCCTACAGAACACTGCAGGTGCCTACGGAACCCTACAGACCCCTACGGAACCCTACAGACACCTGCGGGCACTTACGGAACCCTGCAGGCCCCTACGGAACCCTACAGGTCCATACAGAACCCCACAGGGCCCTACGGAACTTTACCAGCCACTACGGAACTCTACGGGTCCCTACGGAACCCTGCAGAACCCTCCGGAACCTTACAGAATCCCACAGACTCCTACAGACTTCTGTGGGCACTTACACAACCCTACAGGTCCCTACGGAAATCTACGGGACTCTACGGGCCCCTAGGGAACCCTATAGATTTCGACGGAACCCTACCAGCCCCTCTGGAACCCTACAGAATACTCCAGGACCCGACAGCACTCTACAAGACCCTTAGCAACACAACGGAACCTCACTAAAACCCTATGGGCTCCTACAGAACACTGCAGGCGCCTACGGAACCCTACAGACCCCTACAGAATACTACCAGCCACTACAGAAAAATATGGCCCCTACGGAACTGTACGGAACCTGGCAGAAACACTGTGGGCCCCTACAGGCCCTTGCGAGCACTTGCAGAACTCTGCAGGAACCCACGGAACTTTATGGAACCCTACCAGCCCCTAAGGAAGCCTAAAGACCCTTGCAGGCAGTTACGGAACGGTACAGGGCCCTAGGGAACTTTACCAGCCACTACGGAACTCTACGGGCCCCTACGGAACCCTGCAGAACCCTCCAGAACCTTACAGAATCCCACGGATTCCTACAGACTCCTGCGGGCACTTACTCAACCCTAGAGGACCCTACGGAACACTACTGGCTCCTGCGGTACTCCAGAGGCCTCTAGGGAACCTACGAAGCTCTACGGAACCCTATGGATCCTTACGGAACAGTACGGGCCCCTTCAGACCTCTGCGGGCCCTTATGGAAACCTACAGGACCCTACGGAACTCTACGAGACTCTACAGGCCCCTAGGGAACACCACAGGCCCCTACGGAACCCTACACAACCCTCCGGAAACATATGGCACCCTACAAGCTCCTACCAACCCCTGCGGGCACTTACACAACCCTACAGGCCCCTACGGAAATCTACGGGACTCTAAGGGCCCCTAGGGAACCCTTCAGATTTCGACGGAACCCTACCAGCCCCTCTGGAACCCTACAGAATACTCCAGGACCCGACAGCACTCTACAAGACCCTTAGCAACACAACGGAACCTCACTAAAACCCTATGGGCTCCTACAGAACACTGCAGGCGCCTACGGAACCCTACAGACCCCTACAGAATACTACCAGCCACTACAGAAAAATATGGCCCCTACGGAACTGTACGGAACCTGGCAGAAACACTGTGGGCCCCTACAGGCCCTTGCGGGCACTTGCAGAACTCTGCAGGAACCCACGGAACTTTATGGAACCCTACCAGCCCCTACGGAAGCCTAAAGACCATTGCAGGCAGTTACGGAACGGTACAGGGCCCTAGGGAACTTTACCAGCCACTACGGAACTCTACGGGCCCCTACGGAACCCTGCAGAACCCTCCAGAACCTTACAGAATCCCACGGATTCCTACAGACTCCTGCGGGCACTTACTCAACCCTAGAGGACCCTACGGAACACTACTGGCTCCTGCGGTACTCCAGAGGCCTCTAGGGAACCTACGAAGCTCTACGGAACCCTATGGATCCTTACGGAACAGTACGGGCCCCTTCAGACCTCTGCGGGTGCTTATGGAAACCTACAGGACCCTACGGAACTCTACGAGACTCTACAGGCCCCTAGGGAACACCACAGGCCCCTACGGAACCCTACACAACCCTCCGGAAACATATGGCACCCTACAAGCTCCTACCAACCCCTGCGGGCACTTACACAACCCTACAGGCCCCTACGGAAATCTACGGGACTCTAAGGGCCCCTAGGGAACCCTTCAGATTTCGACGGAACCCTACCAGCCCCTCTGGAACCCTACAGAATACTCCAGGACCCGACAGCACTCTACAAGACCCTTAGCAACACAACGGAACCTCACTAAAACCCTATGGGCTCCTACAGAACACTGCAGGCGCCTACGGAACCCTACAGACCCCTACAGAATACTACCAGCCACTACAGAAAAATATGGTCCCTACGGAACTCTACGGAACCTGACAGAAACACTGTGGGCCCCTACAGGCCCTTGCGGGCACTTGCAGAACTCTGCAGGAACCCACGGAACTTTATGGAACCCTACCAGCCCCTATGGAAGCCTAAAGACCGTTGCAGGCAGTTACGGAACGGTACAGGGCCCTAGGGAACTTTACCAGCCACTATGGAACTCTACGGGCCCCTACGGAACCCTGCAGAACCCTCCAGAACCTTACAGAATCCCACGGATTCCTACAGACTCCTGCGGGCACTTACTCAACCCTAGAGGATCCTAAGGAACACTGCCAGCTCCTATGGAAGGAACCCTACGGGCCCCTACAGAACACTACTGGCTCCTGCGGTACTCCAGAGGCCTCTAGGGAACCTACGAAGCTCTACGGAACCCTATGGATCCTTACGGAACAGTACGGGCCCCTTCAGACCTCTGCGGGCCCTTATGGAAACCTACAGGACCCTACGGAACTGTACGAGACTCTACAGGCCCCTAGGGAACACCAAAGGCCCCTACGGAACCCTACACAACCCTCCGGAAACATATGGCACCCTACAAGCTCCTACCAACCCCCGCGGGCACTTACACAACCCTACAGGTCCCTACGGAAATCTACGGGACTCTACGGGCCCCTAGGGAACCCTTCAGATTTCGACGGAACCCTACCAGCCCCTCTGGAACCCTACAGAATACTCCAGGACCCGACAGCACTCTACAAGACCCTTAGCAACACAACGGAACCTCACTAAAACCCTATGGGCTCCTACAGAACACTGCAGGTGCCTACGGAACCCTACAGACCCCTACGGAACCCTACAGACACCTGCGGGCACTTACGGAACCCTGCAGGCCCCTACGGAACCCTACAGGTCCATACAGAACCCCACAGGGCCCTACGGAACTTTACCAGCCACTACGGAACTCTACGGGTCCCTACAGAACCCTGCAGAACCCTCCGGAACCTTACAGAATCCCACAGACTCCTACAGACTTCTGCGGGCACTTACACAACCCTACAGGTCCCTACGGAAATCTACGGGACTCTATGGGCCCCTAGGGAACCCTATAGATTTCGATGGAACCCTACGAGGCCCTCTGGAACCCTACAGAATACTCCAGGACCCGACAGCACTCTACAAGACCCTTAGCAACACAACGGAACCTCACTAAAACCCTATGGGCTCCTACAGAACACTGCAGGTGCCTACGGAACCCTACAGACCCCTACGGAACCCTACAGACACCTGCGGGCACTTACGGAAACCTGCAGGCCCCTACGGAACCCTACAGGTCCATACAGAACCCCACAGGGCCCTACGGAACTTTACCAGCCACTACGGAACTCTACGGGTCCCTACGGAACCCTGCAGAACCCTCCGGAACCTTACAGAATCCCACAGACTCCTACAGACTTCTGCGGGCACTTACACAACCCTACAGGTCCCTACGGAAATCTACGGGACTCTACGGGCCCCTAGGGAACTTTTCAGATTTCGACGGAACCCTACGAGGCCCTCTGGAACCCTACAGAATACTCCAGGACCCGACAGCACTCTACAAGACCCTTAGCAACACAACGGAACCTCACTAAAACCCTATGGGCTCCTACAGAACACTGCAGGTGCCTACGGAACCCTACAGACCCCTACGGAACCCTACAGACACCTGCGGGCACTTACGGAACCCTGCAGGCCCCTACGGAACCCTACAGGTCCATACAGAACCCCACAGGGCCCTACGGAAATTTACCAGCCACTACGGAACTCTACGGGTCCCTACGGAACCCTGCAGAACCCTCCGGAACCTTACAGAATCCCACAGACTCCTACAGACTTCTGCGGGCACTTACACAACCCTACAGGTCCCTACGGAAATCTACGGGACTCTATGGGCCCCTAGGGAACCCTATAGATTTCGATGGAACCCTACCAGCCCCTCTGGAACCCTACAGAATACTCCAGGACCCGACAGCACTCTACAAGACCCTTAGCAACACAACGGAACCTCACTAAAACCCTATGGGCTCCTACAGAACACTGCAGGTGCCTACGGAACCCTACAGACCCCTACGGAACCCTACAGACACCTGCGGGCACTTACGGAACCCTGCAGGCCCCTACGGAACCCTACAGGTCCATACAGAACCCCACAGGGCCCTACGGAACTTTACCAGCCACTACGGAACTCTACGGGTCCCTACGGAACCCTGCAGAACCCTCCGGAACCTTACAGAATCCCACAGACTCCTACAGACTTCTGCGGGCACTTACACAACCCTACAGGTCCCTACGGAAATCTACGGGACTCTATGGGCCCCTAGGGAACCCTATAGATTTCGATGGAACCCTACGAGGCCCTCTGGAACCCTACAGAATACTCCAGGACCCGACAGCACTCTACAAGACCCTTAGCAACACAACGGAACCTCACTAAAACCCTATGGGCTCCTACAGAACACTGCAGGTGCCTACGGAACCCTACAGACCCCTACGGAACCCTACAGACACCTGCGGGCACTTACGGAACCCTGCAGGCCCCTACGGAACCCTACAGGTCCATACAGAACCCCACAGGGCCCTACGGAACTTTACCAGCCACTACGGAACTCTACGGGTCCCTACGGAACCCTGCAGAACCCTCCGGAACCTTACAGAATCCCACAGACTCCTACAGACTTCTGTGGGCACTTACACAACCCTACAGGTCCCTACGGAAATCTACGGGACTCTACGGGCCCCTAGGGAACCCTATAGATTTCGACGGAACCCTACCAGCCCCTCTGGAACCCTACAGAATACTCCAGGACCCGACAGCACTCTACAAGACCCTTAGCAACACAACGGAACCTCACTAAAACCCTATGGGCTCCTACAGAACACTGCAGGCGCCTACGGAACCCTACAGACCCCTACAGAATACTACCAGCCACTACAGAAAAATATGGCCCCTACGGAACTGTACGGAACCTGGCAGAAACACTGTGGGCCCCTACAGGCCCTTGCGAGCACTTGCAGAACTCTGCAGGAACCCACGGAACTTTATGGAACCCTACCAGCCCCTACGGAAGCCTAAAGACCCTTGCAGGCAGTTACGGAACGGTACAGGGCCCTAGGGAACTTTACCAGCCACTACGGAACTCTACGGGCCCCTACGGAACCCTGCAGAACCCTCCAGAACCTTACAGAATCCCACGGATTCCTACAGACTCCTGCGGGCACTTACTCAACCCTAGAGGACCCTACGGAACACTACTGGCTCCTGCGGTACTCCAGAGGCCTCTAGGGAACCTACGAAGCTCTACGGAACCCTATGGATCCTTACGGAACAGTACGGGCCCCTTCAGACCTCTGCGGGCCCTTATGGAAACCTACAGGACCCTACGGAACTCTACGAGACTCTACAGGCCCCTAGGGAACACCACAGGCCCCTACGGAACCCTACACAACCCTCCGGAAACATATGGCACCCTACAAGCTCCTACCAACCCCTGCGGGCACTTACACAACCCTACAGGCCCCTACGGAAATCTACGGGACTCTAAGGGCCCCTAGGGAACCCTTCAGATTTCGACGGAACCCTACCAGCCCCTCTGGAACCCTACAGAATACTCCAGGACCCGACAGCACTCTACAAGACCCTTAGCAACACAACGGAACCTCACTAAAACCCTATGGGCTCCTACAGAACACTGCAGGCGCCTACGGAACCCTACAGACCCCTACAGAATACTACCAGCCACTACAGAAAAATATGGCCCCTACGGAACTGTACGGAACCTGGCAGAAACACTGTGGGCCCCTACAGGCCCTTGCGGGCACTTGCAGAACTCTGCAGGAACCCACGGAACTTTATGGAACCCTACCAGCCCCTACGGAAGCCTAAAGACCATTGCAGGCAGTTACGGAACGGTACAGGGCCCTAGGGAACTTTACCAGCCACTACGGAACTCTACGGGCCCCTACGGAACCCTGCAGAACCCTCCAGAACCTTACAGAATCCCACGGATTCCTACAGACTCCTGCGGGCACTTACTCAACCCTAGAGGACCCTACGGAACACTACTGGCTCCTGCGGTACTCCAGAGGCCTCTAGGGAACCTACGAAGCTCTACGGAACCCTATGGATCCTTACGGAACAGTACGGGCCCCTTCAGACCTCTGCGGGTGCTTATGGAAACCTACAGGACCCTACGGAACTCTACGAGACTCTACAGGCCCCTAGGGAACACCACAGGCCCCTACGGAACCCTACACAACCCTCCGGAAACATATGGCACCCTACAAGCTCCTACCAACCCCTGCGGGCACTTACACAACCCTACAGGCCCCTACGGAAATCTACGGGACTCTAAGGGCCCCTAGGGAACCCTTCAGATTTCGACGGAACCCTACCAGCCCCTCTGGAACCCTACAGAATACTCCAGGACCCGACAGCACTCTACAAGACCCTTAGCAACACAACGGAACCTCACTAAAACCCTATGGGCTCCTACAGAACACTGCAGGCGCCTACGGAACCCTACAGACCCCTACAGAATACTACCAGCCACTACAGAAAAATATGGTCCCTACGGAACTCTACGGAACCTGACAGAAACACTGTGGGCCCCTACAGGCCCTTGCGGGCACTTGCAGAACTCTGCAGGAACCCACGGAACTTTATGGAACCCTACCAGCCCCTATGGAAGCCTAAAGACCGTTGCAGGCAGTTACGGAACGGTACAGGGCCCTAGGGAACTTTACCAGCCACTATGGAACTCTACGGGCCCCTACGGAACCCTGCAGAACCCTCCAGAACCTTACAGAATCCCACGGATTCCTACAGACTCCTGCGGGCACTTACTCAACCCTAGAGGATCCTAAGGAACACTGCCAGCTCCTATGGAAGGAACCCTACGGGCCCCTACAGAACACTACTGGCTCCTGCGGTACTCCAGAGGCCTCTAGGGAACCTACGAAGCTCTACGGAACCCTATGGATCCTTACGGAACAGTACGGGCCCCTTCAGACCTCTGCGGGCCCTTATGGAAACCTACAGGACCCTACGGAACTGTACGAGACTCTACAGGCCCCTAGGGAACACCAAAGGCCCCTAGGGAACCCTACACAACCCTCCGGAAACATATGGCACCCTACAAGCTCCTACCAACCCCCGCGGGCACTTACACAACCCTACAGGTCCCTACGGAAATCTACGGGACTCTACGGGCCCCTAGGGAACCCTTCAGATTTCGACGGAACCCTACCAGCCCCTCTGGAACCCTACAGAATACTCCAGGACCCGACAGCACTCTACAAGACCCTTAGCAACACAACGGAACCTCACTAAAACCCTATGGGCTCCTACAGAACACTGCAGGTGCCTACGGAACCCTACAGACCCCTACGGAACCCTACAGACACCTGCGGGCACTTACGGAACCCTGCAGGCCCCTACGGAACCCTACAGGTCCATACAGAACCCCACAGGGCCCTACGGAACTTTACCAGCCACTACGGAACTCTACGGGTCCCTACAGAACCCTGCAGAACCCTCCGGAACCTTACAGAATCCCACAGACTCCTACAGACTTCTGCGGGCACTTACACAACCCTACAGGTCCCTACGGAAATCTACGGGACTCTATGGGCCCCTAGGGAACCCTATAGATTTCGATGGAACCCTACGAGGCCCTCTGGAACCCTACAGAATACTCCAGGACCCGACAGCACTCTACAAGACCCTTAGCAACACAACGGAACCTCACTAAAACCCTATGGGCTCCTACAGAACACTGCAGGTGCCTACGGAACCCTACAGACCCCTACGGAACCCTACAGACACCTGCGGGCACTTACGGAAACCTGCAGGCCCCTACGGAACCCTACAGGTCCATACAGAACCCCACAGGGCCCTACGGAACTTTACCAGCCACTACGGAACTCTACGGGTCCCTACGGAACCCTGCAGAACCCTCCGGAACCTTACAGAATCCCACAGACTCCTACAGACTTCTGCGGGCACTTACACAACCCTACAGGTCCCTACGGAAATCTACGGGACTCTATGGGCCCCTAGGGAACCCTTCAGATTTCGATGGAACCCTACGAGGCCCTCTGGAACCCTACAGAATACTCCAGGACCCGACAGCACTCTACAAGACCCTTAGCAACACAACGGAACCTCACTAAAACCCTATGGGCTCCTACAGAACACTGCAGGTGCCTACGGAACCCTACAGACCCCTACGGAACCCTACAGACACCTGCGGGCACTTACGGAACCCTGCAGGCCCCTACGGAACCCTACAGGTCCATACAGAACCCCACAGGGCCCTACGGAACTTTACCAGCCACTACGGAACTCTACGGGTCCCTACAGAACCCTGCAGAACCCTCCGGAACCTTACAGAATCCCACAGACTCCTACAGACTTCTGCGGGCACTTACACAACCCTACAGGTCCCTACGGAAATCTACGGGACTCTATGGGCCCCTAGGGAACCCTATAGATTTCGACGGAACCCTACCAGCCCCTCTGGAACCCTACAGAATACTCCAGGACCCGACAGCACTCTACAAGACCCTTAGCAACACAACGGAACCTCACTAAAACCCTATGGGCTCCTACAGAACACTGCAGGCGCCTACGGAACCCTACAGACCCCTACAGAATACTACCAGCCACTACAGAAAAATATGGCCCCTACGGAACTGTACGGAACCTGGCAGAAACACTGTGGGCCCCTACAGGCCCTTGCGAGCACTTGCAGAACTCTGCAGGAACCCACGGAACTTTATGGAACCCTACCAGCCCCTACGGAAGCCTAAAGACCCTTGCAGGCAGTTACGGAACGGTACAGGGCCCTAGGGAACTTTACCAGCCACTACGGAACTCTACGGGCCCCTACGGAACCCTGCAGAACCCTCCAGAACCTTACAGAATCCCACGGATTCCTACAGACTCCTGCGGGCACTTACTCAACCCTAGAGGACCCTACGGAACACTACTGGCTCCTGCGGTACTCCAGAGGCCTCTAGGGAACCTACGAAGCTCTACGGAACCCTATGGATCCTTACGGAACAGTACGGGCCCCTTCAGACCTCTGCGGGCCCTTATGGAAACCTACAGGACCCTACGGAACTCTACGAGACTCTACAGGCCCCTAGGGAACACCACAGGCCCCTACGGAACCCTACACAACCCTCCGGAAACATATGGCACCCTACAAGCTCCTACCAACCCCTGCGGGCACTTACACAACCCTACAGGCCCCTACGGAAATCTACGGGACTCTAAGGGCCCCTAGGGAACCCTTCAGATTTCGACGGAACCCTACCAGCCCCTCTGGAACCCTACAGAATACTCCAGGACCCGACAGCACTCTACAAGACCCTTAGCAACACAACGGAACCTCACTAAAACCCTATGGGCTCCTACAGAACACTGCAGGCGCCTACGGAACCCTACAGACCCCTACAGAATACTACCAGCCACTACAGAAAAATATGGCCCCTACGGAACTGTACGGAACCTGGCAGAAACACTGTGGGCCCCTACAGGCCCTTGCGGGCACTTGCAGAACTCTGCAGGAACCCACGGAACTTTATGGAACCCTACCAGCCCCTACGGAAGCCTAAAGACCATTGCAGGCAGTTACGGAACGGTACAGGGCCCTAGGGAACTTTACCAGCCACTACGGAACTCTACGGGCCCCTACGGAACCCTGCAGAACCCTCCAGAACCTTACAGAATCCCACGGATTCCTACAGACTCCTGCGGGCACTTACTCAACCCTAGAGGACCCTACGGAACACTACTGGCTCCTGCGGTACTCCAGAGGCCTCTAGGGAACCTACGAAGCTCTACGGAACCCTATGGATCCTTACGGAACAGTACGGGCCCCTTCAGACCTCTGCGGGTGCTTATGGAAACCTACAGGACCCTACGGAACTCTACGAGACTCTACAGGCCCCTAGGGAACACCACAGGCCCCTACGGAACCCTACACAACCCTCCGGAAACATATGGCACCCTACAAGCTCCTACCAACCCCTGCGGGCACTTACACAACCCTACAGGCCCCTACGGAAATCTACGGGACTCTACGGGCCCCTAGGGAACCCTTCAGATTTCGACGGAACCCTACAAGGCCCTCTGGAACCCTACAGAATACTCCAGGACCCGACAGCACTCTACAAGACCCTTAGCAACACAACGGAACCTCACTAAAACCCTATGGGCTCCTACAGAACACTGCAGGCGCCTACGGAACCCTACAGACCCCTACAGAATACTACCAGCCACTACAGAAAAATATGGTCCCTACGGAACTCTACGGAACCTGACAGAAACACTGTGGGCCCCTACAGGCCCTTGCGGGCACTTGCAGAACTCTGCAGGAACCCACGGAACTTTATGGAACCCTACCAGCCCCTATGGAAGCCTAAAGACCGTTGCAGGCAGTTACGGAACGGTACAGGGCCCTAGGGAACTTTACCAGCCACTATGGAACTCTACGGGCCCCTACGGAACCCTGCAGAACCCTCCAGAACCTTACAGAATCCCACGGATTCCTACAGACTCCTGCGGGCACTTACTCAACCCTAGAGGATCCTAAGGAACACTGCCAGCTCCTATGGAAGGAACCCTACGGGCCCCTACAGAACACTACTGGCTCCTGCGGTACTCCAGAGGCCTCTAGGGAACCTACGAAGCTCTACGGAACCCTATGGATCCTTACGGAACAGTACGGGCCCCTTCAGACCTCTGCGGGCCCTTATGGAAACCTACAGGACCCTACGGAACTGTACGAGACTCTACAGGCCCCTAGGGAACACCAAAGGCCCCTAGGGAACCCTACACAACCCTCCGGAAACATATGGCACCCTACAAGCTCCTACCAACCCCCGCGGGCACTTACACAACCCTACAGGTCCCTACGGAAATCTACGGGACTCTACGGGCCCCTAGGGAACCCTTCAGATTTCGACGGAACCCTACCAGCCCCTCTGGAACCCTACAGAATACTCCAGGACCCGACAGCACTCTACAAGACCCTTAGCAACACAACGGAACCTCACTAAAACCCTATGGGCTCCTACAGAACACTGCAGGTGCCTACGGAACCCTACAGACCCCTACGGAACCCTACAGACACCTGCGGGCACTTACGGAACCCTGCAGGCCCCTACGGAACCCTACAGGTCCATACAGAACCCCACAGGGCCCTACGGAACTTTACCAGCCACTACGGAACTCTACGGGTCCCTACAGAACCCTGCAGAACCCTCCGGAACCTTACAGAATCCCACAGACTCCTACAGACTTCTGCGGGCACTTACACAACCCTACAGGTCCCTACGGAAATCTACGGGACTCTATGGGCCCCTAGGGAACCCTATAGATTTCGATGGAACCCTACGAGGCCCTCTGGAACCCTACAGAATACTCCAGGACCCGACAGCACTCTACAAGACCCTTAGCAACACAACGGAACCTCACTAAAACCCTATGGGCTCCTACAGAACACTGCAGGTGCCTACGGAACCCTACAGACCCCTACGGAACCCTACAGACACCTGCGGGCACTTACGGAAACCTGCAGGCCCCTACGGAACCCTACAGGTCCATACAGAACCCCACAGGGCCCTACGGAACTTTACCAGCCACTACGGAACTCTACGGGTCCCTACGGAACCCTGCAGAACCCTCCGGAACCTTACAGAATCCCACAGACTCCTACAGACTTCTGCGGGCACTTACACAACCCTACAGGTCCCTACGGAAATCTACGGGACTCTATGGGCCCCTAGGGAACCCTTCAGATTTCGATGGAACCCTACGAGGCCCTCTGGAACCCTACAGAATACTCCAGGACCCGACAGCACTCTACAAGACCCTTAGCAACACAACGGAACCTCACTAAAACCCTATGGGCTCCTACAGAACACTGCAGGTGCCTACGGAACCCTACAGACCCCTACGGAACCCTACAGACACCTGCGGGCACTTACGGAACCCTGCAGGCCCCTACGGAACCCTACAGGTCCATACAGAACCCCACAGGGCCCTACGGAACTTTACCAGCCACTACGGAACTCTACGGGTCCCTACAGAACCCTGCAGAACCCTCCGGAACCTTACAGAATCCCACAGACTCCTACAGACTTCTGCGGGCACTTACACAACCCTACAGGTCCCTACGGAAATCTACGGGACTCTATGGGCCCCTAGGGAACCCTATAGATTTCGACGGAACCCTACGAGGCCCTCTGGAACCCTACAGAATACTCCAGGACCCGACAGCACTCTACAAGACCCTTAGCAACACAACGGAACCTCACTAAAACCCTATGGGCTCCTACAGAACACTGCAGGCGCCTACGGAACCCTACAGACCCCTACAGAATACTACCAGCCACTACAGAAAAATATGGCCCCTACGGAACTGTACGGAACCTGGCAGAAACAATGTGGGCCCCTACAGGCCCTTGCGGGCACTTGCAGAACTCTGCAGGAACCCACGGAACTTTATGGAACCCTACCAGCCCCTACGGAAGCCTAAAGACCATTGCAGGCAGTTACGGAACGGTACAGGGCCCTAGGGAACTTTACCAGCCACTACGGAACTCTACGGGCCCCTACGGAACCCTGCAGAACCCTCCAGAACCTTACAGAATCCCACGGATTCCTACAGACTCCTGCGGGCACTTACTCAACCCTAGAGGACCCTACGGAACACTACTGGCTCCTGCGGTACTCCAGAGGCCTCTAGGGAACCTAAGAAGCTCTACGGAACCCTATGGATCCTTACGGAACAGTACGGGCGCCTTCAGACCTCTGCGGGTGCTTATGGAAACCTACAGGACCCTACGGAACTGTACGAGACTCTACAGGCCCCTAGGGAACACCACAGGCCCCTACGGAACCCTACACAACCCTCCGGAAACATATGGCACCCTACAAGCTCCTACCAACCCCTGCGGGCACTTACACAACCCTACAGGCCCCTACGGAAATCTACGGGACTCTACGGGCCCCTAGGGAACCCTTCAGATTTCGACGGAACCCTACCAGCCCCTCTGGAACCCTACAGAATACTCCAGGACCCGACAGCACTCTACAAGACCCTTAGCAACACAATGGAACCTCACTAAAACCCTATGGGCTCCTACAGAACACTGCAGGTGCCTACGGAACCCTACAGACCCCTACGGAACCCTACAGACACCTGCGGGCACTTACGGAACCCTGCAGGCCCCTACGGAACCCTACAGGTCCATACAGAACCCCACAGGGCCCTACGGAACTTTACCAGCCACTACGGAACTCTACGGGTCCCTACAGAACCCTGCAGAACCCTCCGGAACCTTACAGAATCCCACAGACTCCTACAGACTTCTGCGGGCACTTACACAACCGTACAGGTCCCTACGGAAATCTACGGGACTCTATGGGCCCCTAGGGAACCCTATAGATTTCGACGGAACCCTACGAAGCCCTCTGGAACCCTACAGAATACTCCAGGACCCGACAGCACTCTACAAGACCCTTAGCAACACAACGGAACCTCACTAAAACCCTATGGGCTCCTACATAACACTGCAGGCGCCTACGGAACCCTACAGACCCCTACAGAATACTACCAGCCACTACAGAAAAATATGGCCCCTACGGAACTCTACGGAACCTGGCAGAAACACTGTGGGCCCCTACAGGCCCTTGCGGGCACTTGCAGAACTCTGCAGGAACCCACGGAACTTTATGGAACCCTACCAGCCCCTACGGAAGCCTAAAGACCCTTGCAGGCAGTTACGGAACGGTACAGGGCCCTAGGGAACTTTACCAGCCACTACGGAACTCTACGGGCCCCTACGGAACCCTGCAGAACCCTCCAGAACCTTACAGAATCCCAAGGATTCCTACAGACTCCTGCGGGCACTTACTCAACCCTAGAGGACCCTACGGAACACTACTGGCTCCTGCGGTACTCCAGAGGCCTCTAGGGAACCTACGAAGCTCTACGGAACCCTATGGATCCTTACGGAACAGTACGGGCCCCTTCAGACCTCTGCGGGTGCTTATGGAAACCTACAGGACCCTACGGAACTCTACGAGACTCTACAGGCCCCTAGGGAACACCACAGGCCCCTACGGAACCCTACACAACCCTCCGGAAACATATGGCACCCTACAAGCTCCTACCAACCCCTGCGGGCACTTACACAACCCTAGAGGCCCCTACGGAAATCTACGGGACTCTATGGGCCCCTAGGGAACCCTTCAGATTTCGACGGAACCCTACCAGCCCCTCTGGAACCCTACAGAATACTCCAGGACCCGACAGCACTCTACAAGACCCTTAGCAACACAACAGAACCTCACTAAAACCCTATGGGCTCCTACAGAACACTGCAGGCGCCTACGGAACCCTACAGACCCCTACAGAATACTACCAGCCACTACAGAAAAATATGGTCCCTACGGAGCTCTACGGAACCTGACAGAAACACTGTGGGCCCCTACAGGCCCTTGCGGGCACTTGCAGAACTCTGCAGGAACCCACGGAACTTTATGGAACCCTACCAGCCCCTACGGAAGCCTAAAGACCGTTGCAGGCAGTTACGGAACGGTACAGGGCCCTAGGGAACTTTACCAGCCACTATGGAACTCTACGGGCCCCTACGGAACCCTGCAGAACCCTCCGGAACCTTACAGAATCCCACGGATTCCTACAGACTCCTGCGGGCACTTACTCAACCCTAGAGGATCCTAAGGAACACTGCCAGCTCCTATGGAAGGAACCCTACGGGCCCCTACAGAACACTACTGGCTCCTGCGGTACTCCAGAGGCCTCTAGGGAACCTACGAAGCTCTACGGAACCCTATGGATCCTTACGGAACAGTACGGGCCCCTTCAGACCTCTGCGGGCCCTTATGGAAACCTACAGGACCCTACGGAACTGTACGAGACTCTACAGGCCCCTAGGGAACACCACAGGCCCCTACGGAACCCTACACAACCCTCCGGAAACATATGGCACCCTACAAGCTCCTACCAACCCCCGCGGGCACTTACACAACCCTACAGGTCCCTACGGAAATCTACGGGACTCTATGGGCCCCTAGGGAACCCTATAGATTTCGATGGAACCCTACGAGGCCCTCTGGAACCCTACAGAATACTCCAGGACCCGACAGCACTCTACAAGACCCTTAGCAACACAACGGAACCTCACTAAAACCCTATGGGCTCCTACAGAACACTGCAGGTGCCTACGGAACCCTACAGACCCCTACGGAACCCTACAGACACCTGCGGGCACTTACGGAACCCTGCAGGCCCCTACGGAACCCTACAGGTACATACAGAACCCCACAGGTCCATACAGAACCCCACAGGGCCCTACGGAACTTTACCAGCCACTACGGAACTCTACGGGTCCCTACAGAACCCTGCACAACCCTCCGGAACCTTACAGAATCCCACAGACTCCTACAGACTTCTGCGGGCACTTACACAACCCTACAGGTCCCTACGGAAATCTACGGGACTCTATGGGCCCCTAGGGAACCCTATCGATTTCGATGGAACCCTACGAGGCCCTCTGGAACCCTACAGAATACTCCAGGACCCGACAGCACTCTACAAGACCCTTAGCAACACAACGGAACCTCACTAAAACCCTATGGGCTCCTACAGAACACTGCAGGCGCCTACGGAACCCTACAGACCCCTACAGAATACTACCAGCCACTACAGAAAAATATGGTCCCTACGGAACTGTACGGAACCTGACAGAAACACTGTGGGCCCCTACAGGCCCTTGCGGGCACTTGCAGAACTCTGCAGGAACCCACGGAACTTTATGGAACCCTACCAGCCCCTATGGAAGCCTAAAGACCCTTGCAGGCAGTTACGGAACGGTACAGGGCCCTAGGGAACTTTACCAGCCACTACGGAACTCTACGGGCCCCTACGGAACCCTGCAGAACCCTCCAGAACCTTACAGAATCCCACGGATTCCTACAGACTCCTGCGGGCACTTACTCAACCCTAGAGGACCCTACGGAACACTACTGGCTCCTGCGGTACTCCAGAGGCCTCTAGGGAACCTACGAAGCTCTACGGAACCCTATGGATCCTTACGGAACAGTACGGGCCCCTTCAGACCTCTGCGGGTGCTTATGGAAACCTACAGGACCCTACGGAACTCTACGAGACTCTACAGGCCCCTAGGGAACACCACAGGCCCCTACGGAACCCTACACAACCCTCCGGAAACATATGGCACCCTACAAGCTCCTACCAACCCCTGCGGGCACTTACACAACCCTACAGGCCCCTACGGAAATCTACGGGACTCTAAGGGCCCCTAGGGAACCCTTCAGATTTCGACGGAACCCTACCAGCCCCTCTGGAACCCTACAGAATACTCCAGGACCCGACAGCACTCTACAAGACCCTTAGCAACACAACGGAACCTCACTAAAACCCTATGGGCTCCTACAGAACACTGCAGGCGCCTACGGAACCCTACAGACCCCTACAGAATACTACCAGCCACTACAGAAAAATATGGTCCCTACGGAACTCTACGGAACCTGACAGAAACACTGTGGGCCCCTACAGGCCCTTGCGGGCACTTGCAGAACTCTGCAGGAACCCACGGAACTTTATGGAACCCTACCAGCCCCTATGGAAGCCTAAAGACCGTTGCAGGCAGTTACGGAACGGTACAGGGCCCTAGGGAACTTTACCAGCCACTATGGAACTCTACGGGCCCCTACGGAACCCTGCAGAACCCTCCAGAACCTTACAGAATCCCACGGATTCCTACAGACTCCTGCGGGCACTTACTCAACCCTAGAGGATCCTAAGGAACACTGCCAGCTCCTATGGAAGGAACCCTACGGGCCCCTACAGAACACTACTGGCTCCTGCGGTACTCCAGAGGCCTCTAGGGAACCTACGAAGCTCTACGGAACCCTATGGATCCTTACGGAACAGTACGGGCCCCTTCAGACCTCTGCGGGCCCTTATGGAAACCTACAGGACCCTACGGAACTGTACGAGACTCTACAGGCCCCTAGGGAACACCAAAGGCCCCTAGGGAACCCTACACAACCCTCCGGAAACATATGGCACCCTACAAGCTCCTACCAACCCCCGCGGGCACTTACACAACCCTACAGGTCCCTACGGAAATCTACGGGACTCTACGGGCCCCTAGGGAACCCTTCAGATTTCGACGGAACCCTACCAGCCCCTCTGGAACCCTACAGAATACTCCAGGACCCGACAGCACTCTACAAGACCCTTAGCAACACAACGGAACCTCACTAAAACCCTATGGGCTCCTACAGAACACTGCAGGTGCCTACGGAACCCTACAGACCCCTACGGAACCCTACAGACACCTGCGGGCACTTACGGAACCCTGCAGGCCCCTACGGAACCCTACAGGTCCATACAGAACCCCACAGGGCCCTACGGAACTTTACCAGCCACTACGGAACTCTACGGGTCCCTACAGAACCCTGCAGAACCCTCCGGAACCTTACAGAATCCCACAGACTCCTACAGACTTCTGCGGGCACTTACACAACCCTACAGGTCCCTACGGAAATCTACGGGACTCTATGGGCCCCTAGGGAACCCTATAGATTTCGATGGAACCCTACGAGGCCCTCTGGAACCCTACAGAATACTCCAGGACCCGACAGCACTCTACAAGACCCTTAGCAACACAACGGAACCTCACTAAAACCCTATGGGCTCCTACAGAACACTGCAGGTGCCTACGGAACCCTACAGACCCCTACGGAACCCTACAGACACCTGCGGGCACTTACGGAAACCTGCAGGCCCCTACGGAACCCTACAGGTCCATACAGAACCCCACAGGGCCCTACGGAACTTTACCAGCCACTACGGAACTCTACGGGTCCCTACGGAACCCTGCAGAACCCTCCGGAACCTTACAGAATCCCACAGACTCCTACAGACTTCTGCGGGCACTTACACAACCCTACAGGTCCCTACGGAAATCTACGGGACTCTATGGGCCCCTAGGGAACCCTTCAGATTTCGATGGAACCCTACGAGGCCCTCTGGAACCCTACAGAATACTCCAGGACCCGACAGCACTCTACAAGACCCTTAGCAACACAACGGAACCTCACTAAAACCCTATGGGCTCCTACAGAACACTGCAGGTGCCTACGGAACCCTACAGACCCCTACGGAACCCTACAGACACCTGCGGGCACTTACGGAACCCTGCAGGCCCCTACGGAACCCTACAGGTCCATACAGAACCCCACAGGGCCCTACGGAACTTTACCAGCCACTACGGAACTCTACGGGTCCCTACAGAACCCTGCAGAACCCTCCGGAACCTTACAGAATCCCACAGACTCCTACAGACTTCTGCGGGCACTTACACAACCCTACAGGTCCCTACGGAAATCTACGGGACTCTATGGGCCCCTAGGGAACCCTATAGATTTCGACGGAACCCTACCAGCCCCTCTGGAACCCTACAGAATACTCCAGGACCCGACAGCACTCTACAAGACCCTTAGCAACACAACGGAACCTCACTAAAACCCTATGGGCTCCTACAGAACACTGCAGGCGCCTACGGAACCCTACAGACCCCTACAGAATACTACCAGCCACTACAGAAAAATATGGCCCCTACGGAACTGTACGGAACCTGGCAGAAACACTGTGGGCCCCTACAGGCCCTTGCGAGCACTTGCAGAACTCTGCAGGAACCCACGGAACTTTATGGAACCCTACCAGCCCCTACGGAAGCCTAAAGACCCTTGCAGGCAGTTACGGAACGGTACAGGGCCCTAGGGAACTTTACCAGCCACTACGGAACTCTACGGGCCCCTACGGAACCCTGCAGAACCCTCCAGAACCTTACAGAATCCCACGGATTCCTACAGACTCCTGCGGGCACTTACTCAACCCTAGAGGACCCTACGGAACACTACTGGCTCCTGCGGTACTCCAGAGGCCTCTAGGGAACCTACGAAGCTCTACGGAACCCTATGGATCCTTACGGAACAGTACGGGCCCCTTCAGACCTCTGCGGGCCCTTATGGAAACCTACAGGACCCTACGGAACTCTACGAGACTCTACAGGCCCCTAGGGAACACCACAGGCCCCTACGGAACCCTACACAACCCTCCGGAAACATATGGCACCCTACAAGCTCCTACCAACCCCTGCGGGCACTTACACAACCCTACAGGCCCCTACGGAAATCTACGGGACTCTAAGGGCCCCTAGGGAACCCTTCAGATTTCGACGGAACCCTACCAGCCCCTCTGGAACCCTACAGAATACTCCAGGACCCGACAGCACTCTACAAGACCCTTAGCAACACAACGGAACCTCACTAAAACCCTATGGGCTCCTACAGAACACTGCAGGCGCCTACGGAACCCTACAGACCCCTACAGAATACTACCAGCCACTACAGAAAAATATGGCCCCTACGGAACTGTACGGAACCTGGCAGAAACACTGTGGGCCCCTACAGGCCCTTGCGGGCACTTGCAGAACTCTGCAGGAACCCACGGAACTTTATGGAACCCTACCAGCCCCTACGGAAGCCTAAAGACCATTGCAGGCAGTTACGGAACGGTACAGGGCCCTAGGGAACTTTACCAGCCACTACGGAACTCTACGGGCCCCTACGGAACCCTGCAGAACCCTCCAGAACCTTACAGAATCCCACGGATTCCTACAGACTCCTGCGGGCACTTACTCAACCCTAGAGGACCCTACGGAACACTACTGGCTCCTGCGGTACTCCAGAGGCCTCTAGGGAACCTACGAAGCTCTACGGAACCCTATGGATCCTTACGGAACAGTACGGGCCCCTTCAGACCTCTGCGGGTGCTTATGGAAACCTACAGGACCCTACGGAACTCTACGAGACTCTACAGGCCCCTAGGGAACACCACAGGCCCCTACGGAACCCTACACAACCCTCCGGAAACATATGGCACCCTACAAGCTCCTACCAACCCCTGCGGGCACTTACACAACCCTACAGGCCCCTACGGAAATCTACGGGACTCTACGGGCCCCTAGGGAACCCTTCAGATTTCGACGGAACCCTACCAGCCCCTCTGGAACCCTACAGAATACTCCAGGACCCGACAGCACTCTACAAGACCCTTAGCAACACAACGGAACCTCACTAAAACCCTATGGGCTCCTACAGAACACTGCAGGCGCCTACGGAACCCTACAGACCCCTACAGAATACTACCAGCCACTACAGAAAAATATGGTCCCTACGGAACTCTACGGAACCTGACAGAAACACTGTGGGCCCCTACAGGCCCTTGCGGGCACTTGCAGAACTCTGCAGGAACCCACGGAACTTTATGGAACCCTACCAGCCCCTATGGAAGCCTAAAGACCGTTGCAGGCAGTTACGGAACGGTACAGGGCCCTAGGGAACTTTACCAGCCACTATGGAACTCTACGGGCCCCTACGGAACCCTGCAGAACCCTCCAGAACCTTACAGAATCCCACGGATTCCTACAGACTCCTGCGGGCACTTACTCAACCCTAGAGGATCCTAAGGAACACTGCCAGCTCCTATGGAAGGAACCCTACGGGCCCCTACAGAACACTACTGGCTCCTGCGGTACTCCAGAGGCCTCTAGGGAACCTACGAAGCTCTACGGAACCCTATGGATCCTTACGGAACAGTACGGGCCCCTTCAGACCTCTGCGGGCCCTTATGGAAACCTACAGGACCCTACGGAACTGTACGAGACT
>NW_027414851.1:0-1000 GCF_964106895.1 Numenius arquata
AGCTCAAGGGTAGCCTTGGCTGCAGTGATCACGAAATGGTAGAATTCAAGATCCTTAGGACAGTGAGGAGGGTACGCAGCAAGCTCACTCCCCTGGACTTCAGGAGAGCAGACTTTGGCCTCTTGAGGGACCTGCTTGGCAGGGTAACATGGGAAAAAGTACTGGAGGGGGGCCCAGGAAAGCTGGTTAGCATTCAAGGATCACCTCCTCCAAGCTCAGGAGAGGTGCATCCCAAAAAAAGAAGTAGTCAGGCAAAAAAGCCAGGAGGCCTGTGTGGATGAACAAGGAGCTCCTGGATAAGCTCAAAAGAAAAAAAGAGGCCTACAGAGAGTGGAAGCAAGGACAGGTAACCTGGGAGGAATACAGAGAAACTGTCCAAGTGGCCAGGAACCAGATTAGGCAAGCTAAAGCCCAGACAGAATTAAATCTGGCCAGCAGCATCAAGGACAACAAGAAAAACTTCTATTGATACGTCAGGGATAAAGGCAAGACACGGGAAAATGTGGGCCCTCACCGGAAGGAAACGGGAGACCTGGTCACCCAGGATATGGAGAAGGGTGAGGTACTGAATGACTTTTTCACCTCGGGCTTCACTGACAAGGGCTCTAACCACACTGCCCAAGTCACGGGAGGCAAAAACAGGGGCTATGAGAATGAAGAACAGCCCACAGTAGGAGAAGATCAGGCTCGAGACCATCTAAGGAAGCGGAAGGTGCATAAGTCCATGGGACCTGATGAAATCCATCCACGGGTCCTGAGGGAGCTGATGGATGAAGTTACTAAACTGCTTTCCATTATGTTTGAAAAGTTGTGGCAGTCCGGTGAAGTTCCCGCTGACTGGGAAAGGGGAAACATAACCCCCATTTTCAAAAAGGGAAAGAAGGAAGACCCGGGGAACTACAGGATGGTCAGTCTCACCTCTGTGCCCAGCAAGATCATGGAGCAGATCCTCCTGGAATCTCTGCTAAGGCACGTGGAAAATAAGGAGGTGATTGGAGAC
>NW_027414852.1:0-47949 GCF_964106895.1 Numenius arquata
AAAAAAGGTTCTTTGGAGGATAGAGTGGCCAGGAAAGCGTGCAGCCCCAAAGTCTGGGTGGCAATGCAAGTAGTTCCCAGAGACCTTGAAAGAAAGCAAGAGTTGTTCTGGCTGCCACCTTGGCTGTGGGAGCCAGGCCAGGACGTTCGGCATATTGGAGGCCGGTGCTGGGGGAAAGTGAAAAAAAGGTTCTTTGGAGGATAGAGTGGCCAGGAAAGCCCGCAGCCCCAAAGTCTGGGTGGCAATGCAAGTAGTTCCCAGAGACCTTGAAAGAAAGCAAGAGTTGTTCTGGCTGCCACCTTGGCTGTGGGAGCCAGGCCAGGACGTTCGGCATATTGGAGGCCGGTGCTGGGGGAAAGTGAAAAAAAGGTTCTTTGGAGGATAGAGTGGCCAGGAAAGCCCGCAGCCCCAAAGTCTGGGTGGCAATGCAAGTAGTTCCCAGAGACCTTGAAAGAAAGCAAGAGTTGTTCTGGCTGCCACCTTGGCTGTGGGAGCCAGGCCAGGACGTTCGGCATATTGGAGGCCGGTGCTGGGGGAAAGTGAAAAAAAGGTTCTTTGGAGGATAGAGTGGCCAGGAAAGCGTGCAGCCCCAAAGTCTGGGTGGCAATGCAAGTAGTTCCCAGAGACCTTGAAAGAAAGCAAGAGTTGTTCTGGCTGCCACCTTGGCTGTGGGAGCCAGGCCAGGACGTTCGGCATATTGGAGGCCGGTGCTGGGGGAAAGTGAAAAAAAGGTTCTTTGGAGGATAGAGTGGCCAGGAAAGCCCGCAGCCCCAAAGTCTGGGTGGCATTGCAAGTAGTTCCCAGAGACCATGAAAGAAAGCAAGAGTTGTTCTGGCTGCCACCTTGGCTGTGGGAGCCAGGCCACGACGTTCGGCATATTGGAGGCCGGTGCTGGGGGAAAGTGAAAAAAAGGTTCTTTTGAGGAGAGAGTGGCCAGGAAAGCCCGCAGCCCCAAAGTCTGGGTGGCATTGCAAGTAGTTCCCAGAGACCATGAATGAAAGCAAGAGTTGTTCTGGCTGCCACCTTGGCTGTGGGAGCCAGGCCAGGACGTTCGGCATATTGGAGGCCGGTGCTGGGGGAAAGTGAAAAAAAGGTTCTTTGGAGGATAGAGTGGCCAGGAAAGCCCGCAGCCCCAAAGTCTGGGTGGCAATGCAAGTAGTTCCCAGAGACCTTGAAAGAAAGCAAGAGTTGTTCTGGCTGCCACCTTGGCTGTGGGAGCCAGGCCAGGACGTTCGGCATATTGGAGGCCGGTGCTGGGGGAAAGTGAAAAAAAGGTTCTTTGGAGGATAGAGTGGCCAGGAAAGCCCGCAGCCCCAAAGTCTGGGTGGCAATGCAAGTAGTTCCCAGAGACCATGAAAGAAAGCAAGAGTTGTTCTGGCTGCCACCTTGGCTGTGGGAGCCAGGCCAGGACGTTCGGCATATTGGAGGCTGGTGCTGGGGGAAAGTGAAAAAAAGGTTCTTTGGAGGATAGAGTGGCCAGGAAAGCCCGCAGCCCCAAAGTCTGGGTGGCAATGCAAGTAGTTCCCAGAGACCTTGAAAGAAAGCAAGAGTTGTTCTGGCTGCCACCTTGGCTGTGGGAGCCAGGCCAGGACGTTCGGCATATTGGAGGCCGGTGCTGGGGGAAAGTGAAAAAAAGGTTCTTTGGAGGATAGAGTGGCCAGGAAAGCGTGCAGCCCCAAAGTCTGGGTGGCAATGCAAGTAGTTCCCAGAGACCTTGAAAGAAAGCAAGAGTTGTTCTGGCTGCCACCTTGGCTGTGGGAGCCAGGCCAGGACGTTCGGCATATTGGAGGCCGGTGCTGGGGGAAAGTGAAAAAAAGGTTCTTTGGAGGATAGAGTGGCCAGGAAAGCCCGCAGCCCCAAAGTCTGGGTGGCAATGCAAGTAGTTCCCAGAGACCTTGAAAGAAAGCAAGAGTTGTTCTGGCTGCCACCTTGGCTGTGGGAGCCAGGCCAGGACGTTCAGCATATTGGAGGCCGGTGCTGGGGGAAAGTGAAAAAAAGGTTCTTTGGAGGATAGAGTGGCCAGGAAAGCCCGCAGCCCCAAAGTCTGGGTGGCAATGCAAGTAGTTCCCAGAGACCTTGAAAGAAAGCAAGAGTTGTTCTGGCTGCCACCTTGGCTGTGGGAGCCAGGCCAGGACGTTCGGCATATTGGAGGCCGGTGCTGGGGGAAAGTGAAAAAAAGGTTCTTTGGAGGATAGAGTGGCCAGGAAAGCGTGCAGCCCCAAAGTCTGGGTGGCAATGCAAGTAGTTCCCAGAGACCTTGAAAGAAAGCAAGAGTTGTTCTGGCTGCCACCTTGGCTGTGGGAGCCAGGCCAGGACGTTCGGCATATTGGAGGCCGGTGCTGGGGGAAAGTGAAAAAAAGGTTCTTTGGAGGATAGAGTGGCCAGGAAAGCCCGCAGCCCCAAAGTCTGGGTGGCATTGCAAGTAGTTCCCAGAGACCATGAAAGAAAGCAAGAGTTGTTCTGGCTGCCACCTTGGCTGTGGGAGCCAGGCCACGACGTTCGGCATATTGGAGGCCGGTGCTGGGGGAAAGTGAAAAAAAGGTTCTTTTGAGGAGAGAGTGGCCAGGAAAGCCCGCAGCCCCAAAGTCTGGGTGGCATTGCAAGTAGTTCCCAGAGACCATGAATGAAAGCAAGAGTTGTTCTGGCTGCCACCTTGGCTGTGGGAGCCAGGCCAGGACGTTCGGCATATTGGAGGCCGGTGCTGGGGGAAAGTGAAAAAAAGGTTCTTTGGAGGATAGAGTGGCCAGGAAAGCCCGCAGCCCCAAAGTCTGGGTGGCAATGCAAGTAGTTCCCAGAGACCTTGAAAGAAAGCAAGAGTTGTTCTGGCTGCCACCTTGGCTGTGGGAGCCAGGCCAGGACGTTCGGCATATTGGAGGCTGGTGCTGGGGGAAAGTGAAAAAAAGGTTCTTTGGAGGATAGAGTGGCCAGGAAAGCCCGCAGCCCCAAAGTCTGGGTGGCAATGCAAGTAGTTCCCAGAGACCTTGAAAGAAAGCAAGAGTTGTTCTGGCTGCCACCTTGGCTGTGGGAGCCAGGCCAGGACGTTCGGCATATTGGGGTCCGGTGCTGGGGTAAAGTGAAAAAAAGGTTCTTTGGAGGATAGAGTGGCCAGGAAAGCCCGCAGCCCCAAAGTCTGGGTGGCAATGCAAGTAGTTCCCAGAGACCATGAAAGAAAGCAAGAGTTGTTCTGGCTGCCACCTTGGCTGTGGGAGCCAGGCCAGGACGTTCGGCATATTGGAGGCCGGTGCTGGGGGAAAGTGAAAAAAAGGTTCTTTGGAGGAGAGAGTGGCCAGGAAAGCCCGCAGCCCCAAAGTCTGGGTGGCATTGCAAGTAGTTCCCAGAGACCATGAATGAAAGCAAGAGTTGTTCTGGCTGCCACCTTGGCTGTGGGAGCCAGGCCAGGACGTTCGGCATATTGGAGGCCGGTGCTGGGGGAAAGTGAAAAAAAGGTTCTTTGGAGGATAGAGTGGCCAGGAAAGCGTGCAGCCCCAAAGTCTGGGTGGCAATGCAAGTAGTTCCCAGAGACCTTGAAAGAAAGCAAGAGTTGTTCTGGCTGCCACCTTGGCTGTGGGAGCCAGGCCAGGACGTTCGGCATATTGGAGGCCGGTGCTGGGGGAAAGTGAAAAAAAGGTTCTTTGGAGGATAGAGTGGCCAGGAAAGCCCGCAGCCCCAAAGTCTGGGTGGCAATGCAAGTAGTTCCCAGAGACCATGAAAGAAAGCAAGAGTTGTTCTGGCTGCCACCTTGGCTGTGGGAGCCAGGCCAGGACGTTCGGCATATTGGAGGCCGGTGCTGGGGGAAAGTGAAAAAAAGGTTCTTTGGAGGATAGAGTGGCCAGGAAAGCCCGCAGCCCCAAAGTCTGGGTGGCAATGCAAGTAGTTCCCAGAGACCTTGAAAGAAAGCAAGAGTTGTTCTGGCTGCCACCTTGGCTGTGGGAGCCAGGCCAGGACGTTCGGCATATTGGAGGCCGGTGCTGGGGGAAAGTGAAAAAAAGGTTCTTTGGAGGATAGAGTGGCCAGGAAAGCGTGCAGCCCCAAAGTCTGGGTGGCAATGCAAGTAGTTCCCAGAGACCTTGAAAGAAAGCAAGAGTTGTTCTGGCTGCCACCTTGGCTGTGGGAGCCAGGCCAGGACGTTCGGCATATTGGAGGCCGGTGCTGGGGGAAAGTGAAAAAAAGGTTCTTTGGAGGATAGAGTGGCCAGGAAAGCCCGCAGCCCCAAAGTCTGGGTGGCAATGCAAGTAGTTCCCAGAGACCTTGAAAGAAAGCAAGAGTTGTTCTGGCTGCCACCTTGGCTGTGGGAGCCAGGCCAGGACGTTCGGCATATTGGAGGCCGGTGCTGGGGGAAAGTGAAAAAAAGGTTCTTTGGAGGATAGAGTGGCCAGGAAAGCCCGCAGCCCCAAAGTCTGGGTGGCAATGCAAGTAGTTCCCAGAGACCTTGAAAGAAAGCAAGAGTTGTTCTGGCTGCCACCTTGGCTGTGGGAGCCAGGCCAGGACGTTCGGCATATTGGAGGCCGGTGCTGGGGGAAAGTGAAAAAAAGGTTCTTTGGAGGATAGAGTGGCCAGGAAAGCCCGCAGCCCCAAAGTCTGGGTGGCAATGCAAGTAGTTCCCAGAGACCATGAAAGAAAGCAAGAGTTGTTCTGGCTGCCACCTTGGCTGTGGGAGCCAGGCCAGGACGTTCGGCATATTGGAGGCCGGTGCTGGGGGAAAGTGAAAAAAAGGTTCTTTGGAGGATAGAGTGGCCAGGAAAGCCCGCAGCCCCAAAGTCTGGGTGGCATTGCAAGTAGTTCCCAGAGACCATGAAAGAAAGCAAGAGTTGTTCTGGCTGCCACCTTGGCTGTGGGAGCCAGGCCAGGACGTTCGGCATATTGGAGGCCGGTGCTGGGGGAAAGTGAAAAAAAGGTTCTTTGGAGGATAGAGTGGCCAGGAAAGCCCGCAGCCCCAAAGTCTGGGTGGCAATGCAAGTAGTTCCCAGAGACCTTGAAAGAAAGCAAGAGTTGTTCTGGCTGCCACCTTGGCTGTGGGAGCCAGGCCAGGACGTTCGGCATATTGGAGGCCGGTGCTGGGGGAAAGTGAAAAAAAGGTTCTTTGGAGGATAGAGTGGCCAGGAAAGCGTGCAGCCCCAAAGTCTGGGTGGCAATGCAAGTAGTTCCCAGAGACCTTGAAAGAAAGCAAGAGTTGTTCTGGCTGCCACCTTGGCTGTGGGAGCCAGGCCAGGACGTTCGGCATATTGGAGGCCGGTGCTGGGGGAAAGTGAAAAAAAGGTTCTTTGGAGGATAGAGTGGCCAGGAAAGCCCGCAGCCCCAAAGTCTGGGTGGCAATGCAAGTAGTTCCCAGAGACCTTGAAAGAAAGCAAGAGTTGTTCTGGCTGCCACCTTGGCTGTGGGAGCCAGGCCAGGACGTTCGGCATATTGGAGGCCGGTGCTGGGGGAAAGTGAAAAAAAGGTTCTTTGGAGGATAGAGTGGCCAGGAAAGCCCGCAGCCCCAAAGTCTGGGTGGCAATGCAAGTAGTTCCCAGAGACCTTGAAAGAAAGCAAGAGTTGTTCTGGCTGCCACCTTGGCTGTGGGAGCCAGGCCAGGACGTTCGGCATATTGGAGGCCGGTGCTGGGGGAAAGTGAAAAAAAGGTTCTTTGGAGGATAGAGTGGCCAGGAAAGCCCGCAGCCCCAAAGTCTGGGTGGCAATGCAAGTAGTTCCCAGAGACCATGAAAGAAAGCAAGAGTTGTTCTGGCTGCCACCTTGGCTGTGGGAGCCAGGCCAGGACGTTCGGCATATTGGAGGCCGGTGCTGGGGGAAAGTGAAAAAAAGGTTCTTGTGAGGATAGAGTGGCCAGGAAAGCGTGCAGCCCCAAAGTCTGGGTGGCAATGCAAGTAGTTCCCAGAGACCTTGAAAGAAAGCAAGAGTTGTTCTGGCTGCCACCTTGGCTGTGGGAGCCAGGCCAGGACGTTCGGCATATTGGAGGCCGGTGCTGGGGGAAAGTGAAAAAAAGGTTCTTTGGAGGATAGAGTGGCCAGGAAAGCCCGCAGCCCCAAAGTCTGGGTGGCAATGCAAGTAGTTCCCAGAGACCTTGAAAGAAAGCAAGAGTTGTTCTGGCTGCCACCTTGGCTGTGGGAGCCAGGCCAGGACGTTCGGCATATTGGAGGCCGGTGCTGGGGGAAAGTGAAAAAAAGGTTCTTTGGAGGATAGAGTGGCCAGGAAAGCGTGCAGCCCCAAAGTCTGGGTGGCAATGCAAGTAGTTCCCAGAGACCTTGAAAGAAAGCAAGAGTTGTTCTGGCTGCCACCTTGGCTGTGGGAGCCAGGCCAGGACGTTCGGCATATTGGAGGCCGGTGCTGGGGGAAAGTGAAAAAAAGGTTCTTTGGAGGATAGAGTGGCCAGGAAAGCCCGCAGCCCCAAAGTCTGGGTGGCATTGCAAGTAGTTCCCAGAGACCATGAAAGAAAGCAAGAGTTGTTCTGGCTGCCACCTTGGCTGTGGGAGCCAGGCCAGGACGTTCGGCATATTGGAGGCCGGTGCTGGGGGAAAGTGAAAAAAAGGTTCTTTTGAGGAGAGAGTGGCCAGGAAAGCCCGCAGCCCCAAAGTCTGGGTGGCATTGCAAGTAGTTCCCAGAGACCATGAATGAAAGCAAGAGTTGTTCTGGCTGCCACCTTGGCTGTGGGAGCCAGGCCAGGACGTTCGGCATATTGGAGGCCGGTGCTGGGGGAAAGTGAAAAAAAGGTTCTTTGGAGGATAGAGTGGCCAGGAAAGCCCGCAGCCCCAAAGTCTGGGTGGCATTGCAAGTAGTTCCCAGAGACCTTGAAAGAAAGCAAGAGTTGTTCTGGCTGCCACCTTGGCTGTGGGAGCCAGGCCAGGACGTTCGGCATATTGGAGGCCGGTGCTGGGGGAAAGTGAAAAAAAGGTTCTTGTGAGGATAGAGTGGCCAGGAAAGCCCGCAGCCCCAAAGTCTGGGTGGCAATGCAAGTAGTTCCCAGAGACCTTGAAAGAAAGCAAGAGTTGTTCTGGCTGCCACCTTGGCTGTGGGAGCCAGGCCAGGACGTTCGGCATATTGGAGGCCGGTGCTGGGGGAAAGTGAAAAAAAGGTTCTTTGGAGGATAGAGTGGCCAGGAAAGCCCGCAGCCCCAAAGTCTGGGTGGCAATGCAAGTAGTTCCCAGAGACCATGAAAGAAAGCAAGAGTTGATCTGGCTGCCACCTTGGCTGTGGGAGCCAGGCCAGGACGTTCGGCATATTGGGGTCCGGTGCTGGGGGAAAGTGAAAAAAAGGTTCTTTGGAGGATAGAGTGGGCAGGAAAGCCCGCAGCCCCAAAGTCTGGGTGGCAATGCAAGTAGTTCCCAGAGACCATGAAAGAAAGCAAGAGTTGTTCTGGCTGCCACCTTGGCTGTGGGAGCCAGGCCAGGACGTTCGGCATATTGGAGGCCGGTGCTGGGGGAAAGTGAAAAAAAGGTTCTTTTGAGGAGAGAGTGGCCAGGAAAGCCCGCAGCCCCAAAGTCTGGGTGGCATTGCAAGTAGTTCCCAGAGACCATGAATGAAAGCAAGAGTTGTTCTGGCTGCCACCTTGGCTGTGGGAGCCAGGCCAGGACGTTCGGCATATTGGAGGCCGGTGCTGGGGGAAAGTGAAAAAAAGGTTCTTTGGAGGATAGAGTGGCCAGGAAAGCGTGCAGCCCCAAAGTCTGGGTGGCAATGCAAGTAGTTCCCAGAGACCTTGAAAGAAAGCAAGAGTTGTTCTGGCTGCCACCTTGGCTGTGGGAGCCAGGCCAGGACGTTCGGCATATTGGAGGCCGGTGCTGGGGGAAAGTGAAAAAAAGGTTCTTGTGAGGATAGAGTGGCCAGGAAAGCGTGCAGCCCCAAAGTCTGGGTGGCAATGCAAGTAGTTCCCAGAGACCTTGAAAGAAAGCAAGAGTTGTTCTGGCTGCCACCTTGGCTGTGGGAGCCAGGCCAGGACGTTCGGCATATTGGAGGCCGGTGCTGGGGGAAAGTGAAAAAAAGGTTCTTTGGAGGATAGAGTGGCCAGGAAAGCGTGCAGCCCCAAAGTCTGGGTGGCAATGCAAGTAGTTCCCAGAGACCTTGAAAGAAAGCAAGAGTTGTTCTGGCTGCCACCTTGGCTGTGGGAGCCAGGCCAGGACGTTCGGCATATTGGAGGCCGGTGCTGGGGGAAAGTGAAAAAAAGGTTCTTTGGAGGATAGAGTGGCCAGGAAAGCCCGCAGCCCCAAAGTCTGGGTGGCATTGCAAGTAGTTCCCAGAGACCATGAAAGAAAGCAAGAGTTGTTCTGGCTGCCACCTTGGCTGTGGGAGCCAGGCCAGGACGTTCGGCATATTGGAGGCCGGTGCTGGGGGAAAGTGAAAAAAAGGTTCTTTTGAGGAGAGAGTGGCCAGGAAAGCCCGCAGCCCCAAAGTCTGGGTGGCATTGCAAGTAGTTCCCAGAGACCATGAATGAAAGCAAGAGTTGATCTGGCTGCCACCTTGGCTGTGGGAGCCAGGCCAGGACGTTCGGCATATTGGAGGCCGGTGCTGGGGGAAAGTGAAAAAAAGGTTCTTTGGAGGATAGAGTGGCCAGGAAAGCCCGCAGCCCCAAAGTCTGGGTGGCATTGCAAGTAGTTCCCAGAGACCTTGAAAGAAAGCAAGAGTTGTTCTGGCTGCCACCTTGGCTGTGGGAGCCAGGCCAGGACGTTCGGCATATTGGAGGCCGGTGCTGGGGGAAAGTGAAAAAAAGGTTCTTGTGAGGATAGAGTGGCCAGGAAAGCCCGCAGCCCCAAAGTCTGGGTGGCATTGCAAGTAGTTCCCAGAGACCTTGAAAGAAAGCAAGAGTTGTTCTGGCTGCCACCTTGGCTGTGGGAGCCAGGCCAGGACGTTCGGCATATTGGAGGCCGGTGCTGGGGGAAAGTGAAAAAAAGGTTCTTTGGAGGATAGAGTGGCCAGGAAAGCCCGCAGCCCCAAAGTCTGGGTGGCAATGCAAGTAGTTCCCAGAGACCATGAAAGAAAGCAAGAGTTGATCTGGCTGCCACCTTGGCTGTGGGAGCCAGGCCAGGACGTTCGGCATATTGGGGTCCGGTGCTGGGGGAAAGTGAAAAAAAGGTTCTTTGGAGGATAGAGTGGGCAGGAAAGCCCGCAGCCCCAAAGTCTGGGTGGCAATGCAAGTAGTTCCCAGAGACCATGAAAGAAAGCAAGAGTTGTTCTGGCTGCCACCTTGGCTGTGGGAGCCAGGCCAGGACGTTCGGCATATTGGAGGCCGGTGCTGGGGGAAAGTGAAAAAAAGGTTCTTTTGAGGAGAGAGTGGCCAGGAAAGCCCGCAGCCCCAAAGTCTGGGTGGCATTGCAAGTAGTTCCCAGAGACCATGAATGAAAGCAAGAGTTGTTCTGGCTGCCACCTTGGCTGTGGGAGCCAGGCCAGGACGTTCGGCATATTGGAGGCCGGTGCTGGGGGAAAGTGAAAAAAAGGTTCTTTGGAGGATAGAGTGGCCAGGAAAGCGTGCAGCCCCAAAGTCTGGGTGGCAATGCAAGTAGTTCCCAGAGACCTTGAAAGAAAGCAAGAGTTGTTCTGGCTGCCACCTTGGCTGTGGGAGCCAGGCCAGGACGTTCGGCATATTGGAGGCCGGTGCTGGGGGAAAGTGAAAAAAAGGTTCTTTGGAGGATAGAGTGGCCAGGAAAGCGTGCAGCCCCAAAGTCTGGGTGGCAATGCAAGTAGTTCCCAGAGACCTTGAAAGAAAGCAAGAGTTGTTCTGGCTGCCACCTTGGCTGTGGGAGCCAGGCCAGGACGTTCGGCATATTGGAGGCCGGTGCTGGGGGAAAGTGAAAAAAAGGTTCTTTGGAGGATAGAGTGGCCAGGAAAGCCCGCAGCCCCAAAGTCTGGGTGGCAATGCAAGTAGTTCCCAGAGACCTTGAAAGAAAGCAAGAGTTGTTCTGGCTGCCACCTTGGCTGTGGGAGCCAGGCCAGGACGTTCGGCATATTGGAGGCCGGTGCTGGGGGAAAGTGAAAAAAAGGTTCTTTGGAGGATAGAGTGGCCAGGAAAGCCCGCAGCCCCAAAGTCTGGGTGGCAATGCAAGTAGTTCCCAGAGACCTTGAAAGAAAGCAAGAGTTGTTCTGGCTGCCACCTTGGCTGTGGGAGCCAGGCCAGGACGTTCGGCATATTGGAGGCCGGTGCTGGGGGAAAGTGAAAAAAAGGTTCTTTGGAGGATAGAGTGGCCAGGAAAGCCCGCAGCCCCAAAGTCTGGGTGGCAATGCAAGTAGTTCCCAGAGACCATGAAAGAAAGCAAGAGTTGATCTGGCTGCCACCTTGGCTGTGGGAGCCAGGCCAGGACGTTCGGCATATTGGGGTCCGGTGCTGGGGGAAAGTGAAAAAAAGGTTCTTTGGAGGATAGAGTGGCCAGGAAAGCCCGCAGCCCCAAAGTCTGGGTGGCAATGCAAGTAGTTCCCAGAGACCATGAAAGAAAGCAAGAGTTGTTCTGGCTGCCACCTTGGCTGTGGGAGCCAGGCCACGACGTTCGGCATATTGGAGGCCGGTGCTGGGGGAAAGTGAAAAAAAGGTTCTTTTGAGGAGAGAGTGGCCAGGAAAGCCCGCAGCCCCAAAGTCTGGGTGGCATTGCAAGTAGTTCCCAGAGACCATGAATGAAAGCAAGAGTTGTTCTGGCTGCCACCTTGGCTGTGGGAGCCAGGCCAGGACGTTCGGCATATTGGAGGCCGGTGCTGGGGGAAAGTGAAAAAAAGGTTCTTTGGAGGATAGAGTGGCCAGGAAAGCCCGCAGCCCCAAAGTCTGGGTGGCAATGCAAGTAGTTCCCAGAGACCTTGAAAGAAAGCAAGAGTTGTTCTGGCTGCCACCTTGGCTGTGGGAGCCAGGCCAGGACGTTCGGCATATTGGAGGCCGGTGCTGGGGGAAAGTGAAAAAAAGGTTCTTTGGAGGATAGAGTGGCCAGGAAAGCCCGCAGCCCCAAAGTCTGGGTGGCAATGCAAGTAGTTCCCAGAGACCATGAAAGAAAGCAAGAGTTGATCTGGCTGCCACCTTGGCTGTGGGAGCCAGGCCACGACGTTCGGCATATTGGAGGCCGGTGCTGGGGGAAAGTGAAAAAAAGGTTCTTTGGAGGATAGAGTGGCCAGGAAAGCCCGCAGCCCCAAAGTCTGGGTGGCAATGCAAGTAGTTCCCAGAGACCATGAAAGAAAGCAAGAGTTGTTCTGGCTGCCACCTTGGCTGTGGGAGCCAGGCCAGGACGTTCGGCATATTGGAGGCCGGTGCTGGGGGAAAGTGAAAAAAAGGTTCTTTTGAGGAGAGAGTGGCCAGGAAAGCCCGCAGCCCCAAAGTCTGGGTGGCATTGCAAGTAGTTCCCAGAGACCATGAATGAAAGCAAGAGTTGTTCTGGCTGCCACCTTGGCTGTGGGAGCCAGGCCAGGACGTTCGGCATATTGGAGGCCGGTGCTGGGGGAAAGTGAAAAAAAGGTTCTTTGGAGGATAGAGTGGCCAGGAAAGCCCGCAGCCCCAAAGTCTGGGTGGCAATGCAAGTAGTTCCCAGAGACCTTGAAAGAAAGCAAGAGTTGTTCTGGCTGCCACCTTGGCTGTGGGAGCCAGGCCAGGACGTTCGGCATATTGGAGGCCGGTGCTGGGGGAAAGTGAAAAAAAGGTTCTTTGGAGGATAGAGTGGCCAGGAAAGCCCGCAGCCCCAAAGTCTGGGTGGCAATGCAAGTAGTTCCCAGAGACCTTGAAAGAAAGCAAGAGTTGTTCTGGCTGCCACCTTGGCTGTGGGAGCCAGGCCAGGACGTTCGGCATATTGGAGGCCGGTGCTGGGGGAAAGTGAAAAAAAGGTTCTTTGGAGGATAGAGTGGCCAGGAAAGCGTGCAGCCCCAAAGTCTGGGTGGCAATGCAAGTAGTTCCCAGAGACCATGAAAGAAAGCAAGAGTTGTTCTGGCTGCCACCTTGGCTGTGGGAGCCAGGCCAGGACGTTCGGCATATTGGAGGCCGGTGCTGGGGGAAAGTGAAAAAAAGGTTCTTTGGAGGATAGAGTGGCCAGGAAAGCCCGCAGCCCCAAAGTCTGGGTGGCATTGCAAGTAGTTCCCAGAGACCATGAAAGAAAGCAAGAGTTGTTCTGGCTGCCACCTTGGCTGTGGGAGCCAGGCCAGGACGTTCGGCATATTGGGGGCCGGTGCTGGGGGAAAGTGAAAAAAAGGTTCTTGTGAGGATAGAGTGGCCAGGAAAGCGTGCAGCCCCAAAGTCTGGGTGGCAATGCAAGTAGTTCCCAGAGACCTTGAAAGAAAGCAAGAGTTGTTCTGGCTGCCACCTTGGCTGTGGGAGCCAGGCCAGGACGTTCGGCATATTGGAGGCCGGTGCTGGGGGAAAGTGAAAAAAAGGTTCTTTGGAGGATAGAGTGGCCAGGAAAGCCCGCAGCCCCAAAGTCTGGGTGGCATTGCAAGTAGTTCCCAGAGACCTTGAAAGAAAGCAAGAGTTGTTCTGGCTGCCACCTTGGCTGTGGGAGCCAGGCCAGGACGTTCGGCATATTGGGGTCCGGTGCTGGGGGAAAGTGAAAAAAAGGTTCTTTGGAGGATAGAGTGGCCAGGAAAGCCCGCAGCCCCAAAGTCTGGGTGGCAATGCAAGTAGTTCCCAGAGACCTTGAAAGAAAGCAAGAGCTGTTCTGGCTGCCACCTTGGCTGTGGGAGCCAGGCCAGGACGTTCGGCATATTGGAGGCCGGTGCTGGGGGAAAGTGAAAAAAAGGTTCTTTGGAGGATAGAGTGGCCAGGAAAGCCCGCAGCCCCAAAGTCTGGGTGGCAATGCAAGTAGTTCCCAGAGACCTTGAAAGAAAGCAAGAGTTGTTCTGGCTGCCACCTTGGCTGTGGGAGCCAGGCCACGACGTTCGGCATATTGGAGGCCGGTGCTGGGGGAAAGTGAAAAAAAGGTGCTTGTGAGGATAGAGTGGCCAGGAAAGCCCGCAGCCCCAAAGTCTGGGTGGCAATGCAAGTAGTTCCCAGAGACCTTGAAAGAAAGCAAGAGTTGTTCTGGCTGCCACCTTGGCTGTGGGAGCCAGGCCAGGACGTTCGGCATATTGGAGGCCGGTGCTGGGGGAAAGTGAAAAAAAGGTTCTTTGGAGGACAGAGTGGCCAGGAAAGCCCGCAGCCCCAAAGTCTGGGTGGCATTGCAAGTAGTTCCCAGAGACCATGAAAGAAAGCAAGAGTTGTTCTGGCTGCCACCTTGGCTGTGGGAGCCAGGCCAGGACGTTCGGCATATTGGAGGCCGGTGCTGGGGGAAAGTGAAAAAAAGGTTCTTTGGAGGATAGAGTGGCCAGGAAAGCCCGCAGCCCCAAAGTCTGGGTGGCAATGCAAGTAGTTCCCAGAGACCTTGAAAGAAAGCAAGAGTTGTTCTGGCTGCCACCTTGGCTGTGGGAGCCAGGCCAGGACGTTCGGCATATTGGAGGCCGGTGCTGGGGGAAAGTGAAAAAAGGTTCTTTGGAGGATAGAGTGGCCAGGAAAGCCCGCAGCCCCAAAGTCTGGGTGGCAATGCAAGTAGTTCCCAGAGACCTTGAAAGAAAGCAAGAGTTGTTCTGGCTGCCACCTTGGCTGTGGGAGCCAGGCCACGACGTTCGGCATATTGGAGGCCGGTGCTGGGGGAAAGTGAAAAAAAGGTTCTTTGGAGGATAGAGTGGCCAGGAAAGCCCGCAGCCCCAAAGTCTGGGTGGCAATGCAAGTAGTTCCCAGAGACCATGAAAGAAAGCAAGAGTTGTTCTGGCTGCCACCTTGGCTGTGGGAGCCAGGCCACGACGTTCGGCATATTGGAGGCCGGTGCTGGGGGAAAGTGAAAAATCTGTGCTTGTGAGGACAGAGTGGCCAGGAAAGCCCGCAGCCCCAAAGTCTGGGTGGCAATGCAAGTAGTTCCCAGAGACCATGAAAGAAAGCAAGAGTTGTTCTGGCTGCCACCTTGGCTGTGGGAGCCAGGCCAGGACATTCGGCATATTTGAGGCCGGTGCTGGGGGAAAGTGAAAAAAAGGTTCTTTGGAGGATAGAGTGGCCAGGAAAGCGTGCAGCCCCAAAGTCTGGGTGGCAATGCAAGTAGTTCCCAGAGACCATGAATGAAAGCAAGAGTTGATCTGGCTGCCACCTTGGGTGTGGGAGCCAGGCCAGGACGTTCGGCATATTGGAGGCCGGTGCTGGGGGAAAGTGAAAAAAAGGTGCTTTTAAGGATAGAGTGGCCAGGAAAGCGTGCAGCCCCAAAGTCTGGGTGGCAATGCAAGTAGTTCCCAGAGACCATGAAAGAAAGCAAGAGTTGATCTGGCTGCCACCTTGGCTGTGGGAGCCAGGCCAGGACGTTCGGCATATTGGAGGCCGGTGCTGGGGGAAAGTGAAAAAAAGGTTCTTTGGAGGATAGAGTGGCCAGGAAAGCCCGCAGCCCCAAAGTCTGGGTGGCAATGCAAGTAGTTCCCAGAGACCTTGAAAGAAAGCAAGAGTTGTTCTGGCTGCCACCTTGGCTGTGGGAGCCAGGCCACGACGTTCGGCATATTGGAGGCCGGTGCTGGGGGAAAGTGAAAAAAAGGTGCTTGTGAGGACAGAGTGGCCAGGAAAGCCCGCAGCCCCAAAGTCTGGGTGGCAATGCAAGTAGTTCCCAGAGACCATGAAAGAAAGCAAGAGTTGTTCTGGCTGCCACCTTGGCTGTGGGAGCCAGGCCAGGACGTTCGGCATATTTGAGGCCGGTGCTGGGGGAAAGTGAAAAAAAGGTGCTTTTAAGGATAGAGTGGCCAGGAAAGCGTGCAGCCCCAAAGTCTGGGTGGCAATGCAAGTAGTTCCCAGAGACCTTGAAAGAAAGCAAGAGTTGTTCTGGCTGCCACCTTGGCTGTGGGAGCCAGGCCAGGACGTTCAGCATATTGGGGTCCGGTTCAGGGGTAAAGTGAAAAATCTGTGCTTTTGAGGATAGAGTGGCCAGGAAAGCCCGCAGCCCCAAAGTCTGGGTGGCAATGCAAGTAGTTCCCAGAGACCTTGAAAGAAAGCAAGAGTTGTTCTGGCTGCCACCTTGGCTGTGGGAGCCAGGCCACGACGTTCGGCATATTGGAGGCCGGTGCTGGGGGAAAGTGAAAAAAAGGTTCTTTGGAGGATAGAGTGGCCAGGAAAGCCCGCAGCCCCAAAGTCTGGGTGGCAATGCAAGTAGTTCCCAGAGACCATGAAAGAAAGCAAGAGTTGTTCTGGCTGCCACCTTGGCTGTGGGAGCCAGGCCAGGACGTTCGGCATATTGGAGGCCGGTGCTGGGGGAAAGTGAAAAAAAGGTGCTTTTAAGGATAGAGTGGCCAGGAAAGCGTGCAGCCCCAAAGTCTGGGTGGCAATGCAAGTAGTTCCCAGAGACCATGAAAGAAAGCAAGATTTGATCTGGCTGCCACCTTGGGTGTGGGAGCCAGGCCAGGACGTTCGGCATATTGGAGGCCGGTGCTGGGGGAAAGTGAAAAAAAGGTTCTTTGGAGGATAGAGTGGCCAGGAAAGCGTGCAGCCCCAAAGTCTGGGTGGCAATGCAAGTAGTTCCCAGAGACCATGAAAGAAAGCAAGAGTTGTTCTGGCTGCCACCTTGGCTGTGGGAGCCAGGCCAGGACGTTCGGCATATTGGAGGCCGGTGCTGGGGGAAAGTGAAAAAAAGGTTCTTTGGAGGATAGAGTGGCCAGGAAAGCCCGCAGCCCCAAAGTCTGGGTGGCAATGCAAGTAGTTCCCAGAGACCATGAAAGAAAGCAAGAGTTGTTCTGGCTGCCACCTTGGCTGTGGGAGCCAGGCCACGACGTTCGGCATATTTGAGGCCGGTGCTGGGGGAAAGTGAAAAAAAGGTGCTTTTAAGGATAGAGTGGCCAGGAAAGCGTGCAGCCCCAAAGTCTGGGTGGCAATGCAAGTAGTTCCCAGAGACCTTGAAAGAAAGCAAGAGTTGTTCTGGCTGCCACCTTGGCTGTGGGAGCCAGGCCAGGACGTTCAGCATATTGGGGTCCGGTTCAGGGGTAAAGTGAAAAATCTGTGCTTTTGAGGATAGAGTGGCCAGGAAAGCCCGCAGCCCCAAAGTCTGGGTGGCAATGCAAGTAGTTCCCAGAGACCTTGAAAGAAAGCAAGAGTTGTTCTGGCTGCCACCTTGGCTGTGGGAGCCAGGCCACGACGTTCGGCATATTGGAGGCCGGTGCTGGGGGAAAGTGAAAAAAAGGTTCTTTGGAGGATAGAGTGGCCAGGAAAGCCCGCAGCCCCAAAGTCTGGGTGGCAATGCAAGTAGTTCCCAGAGACCATGAAAGAAAGCAAGAGTTGTTCTGGCTGCCACCTTGGCTGTGGGAGCCAGGCCAGGACGTTCGGCATATTTGAGGCCGGTGCTGGGGGAAAGTGAAAAAAAGGTGCTTTTAAGGATAGAGTGGCCAGGAAAGCGTGCAGCCCCAAAGTCTGGGTGGCAATGCAAGTAGTTCCCAGAGACCATGAAAGAAAGCAAGATTTGATCTGGCTGCCACCTTGGGTGTGGGAGCCAGGCCAGGACGTTCGGCATATTGGAGGCCGGTGCTGGGGGAAAGTGAAAAAAAGGTTCTTTGGAGGATAGAGTGGCCAGGAAAGCGTGCAGCCCCAAAGTCTGGGTGGCAATGCAAGTAGTTCCCAGAGACCATGAAAGAAAGCAAGAGTTGTTCTGGCTGCCACCTTGGCTGTGGGAGCCAGGCCAGGACGTTCGGCATATTGGAGGCCGGTGCTGGGGGAAAGTGAAAAAAAGGTTCTTTGGAGGATAGAGTGGCCAGGAAAGCCCGCAGCCCCAAAGTCTGGGTGGCAATGCAAGTAGTTCCCAGAGACCTTGAAAGAAAGCAAGAGTTGTTCTGGCTGCCACCTTGGCTGTGGGAGCCAGGCCAGGACGTTCGGCATATTGGAGGCCGGTGCTGGGGGAAAGTGAAAAAAAGGTGCTTGTGAGGACAGAGTGGCCAGGAAAGCCCGCAGCCCCAAAGTCTGGGTGGCAATGCAAGTAGTTCCCAGAGACCATGAAAGAAAGCAAGAGTTGTTCTGGCTGCCACCTTGGCTGTGGGAGCCAGGCCAGGACGTTCGGCATATTGGAGGCCGGTGCTGGGGGAAAGTGAAAAAAAGGTGCTTTTAAGGATAGAGTGGCCAGGAAAGCGTGCAGCCCCAAAGTCTGGGTGGCAATGCAAGTAGTTCCCAGAGACCTTGAAAGAAAGCAAGAGTTGTTCTGGCTGCCACCTTGGCTGTGGGAGCCAGGCCAGGACGTTCAGCATATTGGGGTCCGGTTCAGGGGTAAAGTGAAAAATCTGTGCTTTTGAGGATAGAGTGGCCAGGAAAGCCCGCAGCCCCAAAGTCTGGGTGGCAATGCAAGTAGTTCCCAGAGACCTTGAAAGAAAGCAAGAGTTGTTCTGGCTGCCACCTTGGCTGTGGGAGCCAGGCCACGACGTTCGGCATATTGGAGGCCGGTGCTGGGGGAAAGTGAAAAAAAGGTTCTTTGGAGGATAGAGTGGCCAGGAAAGCCCGCAGCCCCAAAGTCTGGGTGGCAATGCAAGTAGTTCCCAGAGACCATGAAAGAAAGCAAGAGTTGTTCTGGCTGCCACCTTGGCTGTGGGAGCCAGGCCAGGACGTTCGGCATATTGGAGGCCGGTGCTGGGGGAAAGTGAAAAAAAGGTGCTTTTAAGGATAGAGTGGCCAGGAAAGCGTGCAGCCCCAAAGTCTGGGTGGCAATGCAAGTAGTTCCCAGAGACCATGAAAGAAAGCAAGATTTGATCTGGCTGCCACCTTGGGTGTGGGAGCCAGGCCAGGACGTTCGGCATATTGGAGGCCGGTGCTGGGGGAAAGTGAAAAAAAAGGTTCTTTGGAGGATAGAGTGGCCAGGAAAGCGTGCAGCCCCAAAGTCTGGGTGGCAATGCAAGTAGCTCCCAGAGACCTTGAAAGAAAGCAAGAGTTGTTCTGGCTGCCACCTTGGCTGTGGGAGCCAGGCCAGGACGTTCGGCATATTGGAGGCCGGTGCTGGGGGAAAGTGAAAAAAAGGTTCTTTGGAGGATAGAGTGGCCAGGAAAGCCCGCAGCCCCAAAGTCTGGGTGGCAATGCAAGTAGTTCCCAGAGACCTTGAAAGAAAGCAAGAGTTGTTCTGGCTGCCACCTTGGCTGTGGGAGCCAGGCCACGACGTTCGGCATATTGGAAGCCGGTGCTGGGGGAAAGTGAAAAAAAGGTGCTTGTGAGGACAGAGTGGCCAGGAAAGCCCGCAGCCCCAAAGTCTGGGTGGCAATGCAAGTAGTTCCCAGAGACCTTGAAAGAAAGCAAGAGTTGTTCTGGCTGCCACCTTGGCTGTGGGAGCCAGGCCAGGACGTTCGGCATATTTGAGGCCGGTGCTGGGGGAAAGTGAAAAAAAGGTGCTTTTAAGGATAGAGTGGCCAGGAAAGCGTGCAGCCCCAAAGTCTGGGTGGCAATGCAAGTAGTTCCCAGAGACCTTGAAAGAAAGCAAGAGTTGTTCTGGCTGCCACCTTGGCTGTGGGAGCCAGGCCAGGACGTTCAGCATATTGGGGTCCGGTTCAGGGGTAAAGTGAAAAATCTGTGCTTTTGAGGATAGAGTGGCCAGGAAAGCCCGCAGCCCCAAAGTCTGGGTGGCAATGCAAGTAGTTCCCAGAGACCTTGAAAGAAAGCAAGAGTTGTTCTGGCTGCCACCTTGGCTGTGGGAGCCAGGCCACGACGTTCGGCATATTGGAGGCCGGTGCTGGGGGAAAGTGAAAAAAAGGTTCTTTGGAGGATAGAGTGGCCAGGAAAGCCCGCAGCCCCAAAGTCTGGGTGGCAATGCAAGTAGTTCCCAGAGACCATGAAAGAAAGCAAGAGTTGATCTGGCTGCCACCTTGGCTGTGGGAGCCAGGCCAGGACGTTCGGCATATTGGGGTCCGGTGCTGGGGGAAAGTGAAAAAAAGGTTCTTTGGAGGATAGAGTGGGCAGGAAAGCCCGCAGCCCCAAAGTCTGGGTGGCAATGCAAGTAGTTCCCAGAGACCATGAAAGAAAGCAAGATTTGATCTGGCTGCCACCTTGGCTGTGGGAGCCAGGCCAGGACGTTCGGCATATTGGAGGCCGGTGCTGGGGGAAAGTGAAAAAAAGGTTCTTTGGAGGATAGAGTGGCCAGGAAAGCGTGCAGCCCCAAAGTCTGGGTGGCAATGCAAGTAGTTCCCAGAGACCATGAAAGAAAGCAAGAGTTGTTCTGGCTGCCACCTTGGCTGTGGGAGCCAGGCCAGGACGTTCGGCATATTGGAGGCCGGTGCTGGGGGAAAGTGAAAAAAAGGTTCTTTGGAGGATAGAGTGGCCAGGAAAGCCCGCAGCCCCAAAGTCTGGGTGGCAATGCAAGTAGTTCCCAGAGACCATGAAAGAAAGCAAGAGTTGTTCTGGCTGCCACCTTGGCTGTGGGAGCCAGGCCAGGACGTTCGGCATATTTGAGGCCGGTGCTGGGGGAAAGTGAAAAAAAGGTGCTTTTAAGGATAGAGTGGCCAGGAAAGCGTGCAGCCCCAAAGTCTGGGTGGCAATGCAAGTAGTTCCCAGAGACCTTGAAAGAAAGCAAGAGTTGTTCTGGCTGCCACCTTGGCTGTGGGAGCCAGGCCAGGACGTTCAGCATATTGGGGTCCGGTTCAGGGGTAAAGTGAAAAATCTGTGCTTTTGAGGATAGAGTGGCCAGGAAAGCCCGCAGCCCCAAAGTCTGGGTGGCAATGCAAGTAGTTCCCAGAGACCTTGAAAGAAAGCAAGAGTTGTTCTGGCTGCCACCTTGGCTGTGGGAGCCAGGCCACGACGTTCGGCATATTGGAGGCCGGTGCTGGGGGAAAGTGAAAAAAAGGTTCTTTGGAGGATAGAGTGGCCAGGAAAGCCCGCAGCCCCAAAGTCTGGGTGGCAATGCAAGTAGTTCCCAGAGACCATGAAAGAAAGCAAGAGTTGTTCTGGCTGCCACCTTGGCTGTGGGAGCCAGGCCAGGACGTTCGGCATATTTGAGGCCGGTGCTGGGGGAAAGTGAAAAAAAGGTGCTTTTAAGGATAGAGTGGCCAGGAAAGCGTGCAGCCCCAAAGTCTGGGTGGCAATGCAAGTAGTTCCCAGAGACCATGAAAGAAAGCAAGATTTGATCTGGCTGCCACCTTGGGTGTGGGAGCCAGGCCAGGACGTTCGGCATATTGGAGGCCGGTGCTGGGGGAAAGTGAAAAAAAGGTTCTTTGGAGGATAGAGTGGCCAGGAAAGCGTGCAGCCCCAAAGTCTGGGTGGCAATGCAAGTAGTTCCCAGAGACCATGAAAGAAAGCAAGAGTTGTTCTGGCTGCCACCTTGGCTGTGGGAGCCAGGCCAGGACGTTCGGCATATTGGAGGCCGGTGCTGGGGGAAAGTGAAAAAAAGGTTCTTTGGAGGATAGAGTGGCCAGGAAAGCCCGCAGCCCCAAAGTCTGGGTGGCAATGCAAGTAGTTCCCAGAGACCTTGAAAGAAAGCAAGAGTTGTTCTGGCTGCCACCTTGGCTGTGGGAGCCAGGCCAGGACGTTCGGCATATTGGAGGCCGGTGCTGGGGGAAAGTGAAAAAAAGGTGCTTGTGAGGACAGAGTGGCCAGGAAAGCCCGCAGCCCCAAAGTCTGGGTGGCAATGCAAGTAGTTCCCAGAGACCATGAAAGAAAGCAAGAGTTGTTCTGGCTGCCACCTTGGCTGTGGGAGCCAGGCCAGGACGTTCGGCATATTGGAGGCCGGTGCTGGGGGAAAGTGAAAAAAAGGTGCTTTTAAGGATAGAGTGGCCAGGAAAGCGTGCAGCCCCAAAGTCTGGGTGGCAATGCAAGTAGTTCCCAGAGACCTTGAAAGAAAGCAAGAGTTGTTCTGGCTGCCACCTTGGCTGTGGGAGCCAGGCCAGGACGTTCGGCATATTGGGGTCCGGTTCAGGGGTAAAGTGAAAAATCTGTGCTTTTGAGGATAGAGTGGCCAGGAAAGCCCGCAGCCCCAAAGTCTGGGTGGCAATGCAAGTAGTTCCCAGAGACCTTGAAAGAAAGCAAGAGTTGTTCTGGCTGCCACCTTGGCTGTGGGAGCCAGGCCACGACGTTCGGCATATTGGAGGCCGGTGCTGGGGGAAAGTGAAAAAAAGGTTCTTTGGAGGATAGAGTGGCCAGGAAAGCCCGCAGCCCCAAAGTCTGGGTGGCAATGCAAGTAGTTCCCAGAGACCATGAAAGAAAGCAAGAGTTGTTCTGGCTGCCACCTTGGCTGTGGGAGCCAGGCCAGGACGTTCGGCATATTGGAGGCCGGTGCTGGGGGAAAGTGAAAAAAAGGTGCTTTTAAGGATAGAGTGGCCAGGAAAGCGTGCAGCCCCAAAGTCTGGGTGGCAATGCAAGTAGTTCCCAGAGACCATGAAAGAAAGCAAGATTTGATCTGGCTGCCACCTTGGGTGTGGGAGCCAGGCCAGGACGTTCGGCATATTGGAGGCCGGTGCTGGGGGAAAGTGAAAAAAAAGGTTCTTTGGAGGATAGAGTGGCCAGGAAAGCGTGCAGCCCCAAAGTCTGGGTGGCAATGCAAGTAGCTCCCAGAGACCATGAAAGAAAGCAAGAGTTGTTCTGGCTGCCACCTTGGCTGTGGGAGCCAGGCCAGGACGTTCGGCATATTGGAGGCCGGTGCTGGGGGAAAGTGAAAAAAAGGTTCTTTGGAGGATAGAGTGGCCAGGAAAGCCCGCAGCCCCAAAGTCTGGGTGGCAATGCAAGTAGTTCCCAGAGACCTTGAAAGAAAGCAAGAGTTGTTCTGGCTGCCACCTTGGCTGTGGGAGCCAGGCCACGACGTTCGGCATATTGGAAGCCGGTGCTGGGGGAAAGTGAAAAAAAGGTGCTTGTGAGGACAGAGTGGCCAGGAAAGCCCGCAGCCCCAAAGTCTGGGTGGCAATGCAAGTAGTTCCCAGAGACCTTGAAAGAAAGCAAGAGTTGTTCTGGCTGCCACCTTGGCTGTGGGAGCCAGGCCAGGACGTTCGGCATATTTGAGGCCGGTGCTGGGGGAAAGTGAAAAAAAGGTGCTTTTAAGGATAGAGTGGCCAGGAAAGCGTGCAGCCCCAAAGTCTGGGTGGCAATGCAAGTAGTTCCCAGAGACCTTGAAAGAAAGCAAGAGTTGTTCTGGCTGCCACCTTGGCTGTGGGAGCCAGGCCAGGACGTTCAGCATATTGGGGTCCGGTTCAGGGGTAAAGTGAAAAATCTGTGCTTTTGAGGATAGAGTGGCCAGGAAAGCCCGCAGCCCCAAAGTCTGGGTGGCAATGCAAGTAGTTCCCAGAGACCTTGAAAGAAAGCAAGAGTTGTTCTGGCTGCCACCTTGGCTGTGGGAGCCAGGCCACGACGTTCGGCATATTGGAGGCCGGTGCTGGGGGAAAGTGAAAAAAAGGTTCTTTGGAGGATAGAGTGGCCAGGAAAGCCCGCAGCCCCAAAGTCTGGGTGGCAATGCAAGTAGTTCCCAGAGACCATGAAAGAAAGCAAGAGTTGTTCTGGCTGCCACCTTGGCTGTGGGAGCCAGGCCAGGACGTTCGGCATATTTGAGGCCGGTGCTGGGGGAAAGTGAAAAAAAGGTGCTTTTAAGGATAGAGTGGCCAGGAAAGCGTGCAGCCCCAAAGTCTGGGTGGCAATGCAAGTAGTTCCCAGAGACCATGAAAGAAAGCAAGATTTGATCTGGCTGCCACCTTGGGTGTGGGAGCCAGGCCAGGACGTTCGGCATATTGGAGGCCGGTGCTGGGGGAAAGTGAAAAAAAGGTTCTTTGGAGGATAGAGTGGCCAGGAAAGCGTGCAGCCCCAAAGTCTGGGTGGCAATGCAAGTAGTTCCCAGAGACCATGAAAGAAAGCAAGAGTTGTTCTGGCTGCCACCTTGGCTGTGGGAGCCAGGCCAGGACGTTCGGCATATTGGAGGCCGGTGCTGGGGGAAAGTGAAAAAAAGGTTCTTTGGAGGATAGAGTGGCCAGGAAAGCCCGCAGCCCCAAAGTCTGGGTGGCAATGCAAGTAGTTCCCAGAGACCTTGAAAGAAAGCAAGAGTTGTTCTGGCTGCCACCTTGGCTGTGGGAGCCAGGCCAGGACGTTCGGCATATTGGAGGCCGGTGCTGGGGGAAAGTGAAAAAAAGGTGCTTGTGAGGACAGAGTGGCCAGGAAAGCCCGCAGCCCCAAAGTCTGGGTGGCAATGCAAGTAGTTCCCAGAGACCATGAAAGAAAGCAAGAGTTGTTCTGGCTGCCACCTTGGCTGTGGGAGCCAGGCCAGGACGTTCGGCATATTTGAGGCCGGTGCTGGGGGAAAGTGAAAAAAAGGTGCTTTTAAGGATAGAGTGGCCAGGAAAGCGTGCAGCCCCAAAGTCTGGGTGGCAATGCAAGTAGTTCCCAGAGACCTTGAAAGAAAGCAAGAGTTGTTCTGGCTGCCACCTTGGCTGTGGGAGCCAGGCCAGGACGTTCAGCATATTGGGGTCCGGTTCAGGGGTAAAGTGAAAAATCTGTGCTTTTGAGGATAGAGTGGCCAGGAAAGCCCGCAGCCCCAAAGTCTGGGTGGCAATGCAAGTAGTTCCCAGAGACCTTGAAAGAAAGCAAGAGTTGTTCTGGCTGCCACCTTGGCTGTGGGAGCCAGGCCACGACGTTCGGCATATTGGAGGCCGGTGCTGGGGGAAAGTGAAAAAAAGGTTCTTTGGAGGATAGAGTGGCCAGGAAAGCCCGCAGCCCCAAAGTCTGGGTGGCAATGCAAGTAGTTCCCAGAGACCATGAAAGAAAGCAAGAGTTGTTCTGGCTGCCACCTTGGCTGTGGGAGCCAGGCCAGGACGTTCGGCATATTGGAGGCCGGTGCTGGGGGAAAGTGAAAAAAAGGTGCTTTTAAGGATAGAGTGGCCAGGAAAGCGTGCAGCCCCAAAGTCTGGGTGGCAATGCAAGTAGTTCCCAGAGACCATGAAAGAAAGCAAGATTTGATCTGGCTGCCACCTTGGGTGTGGGAGCCAGGCCAGGACGTTCGGCATATTGGAGGCCGGTGCTGGGGGAAAGTGAAAAAAAGGTTCTTTGGAGGATAGAGTGGCCAGGAAAGCGTGCAGCCCCAAAGTCTGGGTGGCAATGCAAGTAGCTCCCAGAGACCATGAAAGAAAGCAAGAGTTGTTCTGGCTGCCACCTTGGCTGTGGGAGCCAGGCCAGGACGTTCGGCATATTGGAGGCCGGTGCTGGGGGAAAGTGAAAAAAAGGTTCTTTGGAGGATAGAGTGGCCAGGAAAGCCCGCAGCCCCAAAGTCTGGGTGGCAATGCAAGTAGTTCCCAGAGACCTTGAAAGAAAGCAAGAGTTGTTCTGGCTGCCACCTTGGCTGTGGGAGCCAGGCCACGACGTTCGGCATATTGGAAGCCGGTGCTGGGGGAAAGTGAAAAAAAGGTGCTTTTGAGGACAGAGTGGCCAGGAAAGCCCGCAGCCCCAAAGTCTGGGTGGCAATGCAAGTAGTTCCCAGAGACCTTGAAAGAAAGCAAGAGTTGTTCTGGCTGCCACCTTGGCTGTGGGAGCCAGGCCAGGACGTTCGGCATATTTGAGGCCGGTGCTGGGGGAAAGTGAAAAAAAGGTGCTTTTAAGGATAGAGTGGCCAGGAAAGCGTGCAGCCCCAAAGTCTGGGTGGCAATGCAAGTAGTTCCCAGAGACCTTGAAAGAAAGCAAGAGTTGTTCTGGCTGCCACCTTGGCTGTGGGAGCCAGGCCAGGACGTTCAGCATATTGGGGTCCGGTTCAGGGGTAAAGTGAAAAATCTGTGCTTTTGAGGATAGAGTGGCCAGGAAAGCCCGCAGCCCCAAAGTCTGGGTGGCAATGCAAGTAGTTCCCAGAGACCTTGAAAGAAAGCAAGAGTTGTTCTGGCTGCCACCTTGGCTGTGGGAGCCAGGCCACGACGTTCGGCATATTGGAGGCCGGTGCTGGGGGAAAGTGAAAAAAAGGTTCTTTGGAGGATAGAGTGGCCAGGAAAGCCCGCAGCCCCAAAGTCTGGGTGGCAATGCAAGTAGTTCCCAGAGACCATGAAAGAAAGCAAGAGTTGTTCTGGCTGCCACCTTGGCTGTGGGAGCCAGGCCAGGACGTTCGGCATATTTGAGGCCGGTGCTGGGGGAAAGTGAAAAAAAGGTGCTTTTAAGGATAGAGTGGCCAGGAAAGCGTGCAGCCCCAAAGTCTGGGTGGCAATGCAAGTAGTTCCCAGAGACCATGAAAGAAAGCAAGATTTGATCTGGCTGCCACCTTGGGTGTGGGAGCCAGGCCAGGACGTTCGGCATATTGGAGGCCGGTGCTGGGGGAAAGTGAAAAAAAGGTTCTTTGGAGGATAGAGTGGCCAGGAAAGCCCGCAGCCCCAAAGTCTGGGTGGCAATGCAAGTAGTTCCCAGAGACCATGAAAGAAAGCAAGAGTTGTTCTGGCTGCCACCTTGGCTGTGGGAGCCAGGCCAGGACGTTCGGCATATTGGAGGCCGGTGCTGGGGGAAAGTGAAAAAAAGGTTCTTTGGAGGATAGAGTGGCCAGGAAAGCCCGCAGCCCCAAAGTCTGGGTGGCAATGCAAGTAGTTCCCAGAGACCTTGAAAGAAAGCAAGAGTTGTTCTGGCTGCCACCTTGGCTGTGGGAGCCAGGCCAGGACGTTCGGCATATTGGAGGCCGGTGCTGGGGGAAAGTGAAAAAAAGGTGCTTGTGAGGACAGAGTGGCCAGGAAAGCCCGCAGCCCCAAAGTCTGGGTGGCAATGCAAGTAGTTCCCAGAGACCATGAAAGAAAGCAAGAGTTGTTCTGGCTGCCACCTTGGCTGTGGGAGCCAGGCCAGGACGTTCGGCATATTGGAGGCCGGTGCTGGGGGAAAGTGAAAAAAAGGTGCTTTTAAGGATAGAGTGGCCAGGAAAGCGTGCAGCCCCAAAGTCTGGGTGGCAATGCAAGTAGTTCCCAGAGACCTTGAAAGAAAGCAAGAGTTGTTCTGGCTGCCACCTTGGCTGTGGGAGCCAGGCCAGGACGTTCAGCATATTGGGGTCCGGTTCAGGGGTAAAGTGAAAAATCTGTGCTTTTGAGGATAGAGTGGCCAGGAAAGCCCGCAGCCCCAAAGTCTGGGTGGCAATGCAAGTAGTTCCCAGAGACCTTGAAAGAAAGCAAGAGTTGTTCTGGCTGCCACCTTGGCTGTGGGAGCCAGGCCACGACGTTCGGCATATTGGAGGCCGGTGCTGGGGGAAAGTGAAAAAAAGGTTCTTTGGAGGATAGAGTGGCCAGGAAAGCCCGCAGCCCCAAAGTCTGGGTGGCAATGCAAGTAGTTCCCAGAGACCATGAAAGAAAGCAAGAGTTGTTCTGGCTGCCACCTTGGCTGTGGGAGCCAGGCCAGGACGTTCGGCATATTGGAGGCCGGTGCTGGGGGAAAGTGAAAAAAAGGTGCTTTTAAGGATAGAGTGGCCAGGAAAGCGTGCAGCCCCAAAGTCTGGGTGGCAATGCAAGTAGTTCCCAGAGACCATGAAAGAAAGCAAGATTTGATCTGGCTGCCACCTTGGCTGTGGGAGCCAGGCCAGGACGTTCGGCATATTGGAGGCCGGTGCTGGGGGAAAGTGAAAAAAAGGTTCTTTGGAGGATAGAGTGGCCAGGAAAGCGTGCAGCCCCAAAGTCTGGGTGGCAATGCAAGTAGCTCCCAGAGACCATGAAAGAAAGCAAGAGTTGTTCTGGCTGCCACCTTGGCTGTGGGAGCCAGGCCAGGACGTTCGGCATATTGGAGGCCGGTGCTGGGGGAAAGTGAAAAAAAGGTTCTTTGGAGGATAGAGTGGCCAGGAAAGCCCGCAGCCCCAAAGTCTGGGTGGCAATGCAAGTAGTTCCCAGAGACCTTGAAAGAAAGCAAGAGTTGTTCTGGCTGCCACCTTGGCTGTGGGAGCCAGGCCACGACGTTCGGCATATTGGAAGCCGGTGCTGGGGGAAAGTGAAAAAAAGGTGCTTGTGAGGACAGAGTGGCCAGGAAAGCCCGCAGCCCCAAAGTCTGGGTGGCAATGCAAGTAGTTCCCAGAGACCTTGAAAGAAAGCAAGAGTTGTTCTGGCTGCCACCTTGGCTGTGGGAGCCAGGCCACGACGTTCGGCATATTGGAGGCCGGTGCTGGGGGAAAGTGAAAAAAAGGTGCTTGTGAGGACAGAGTGGCCAGGAAAGCCCGCAGCCCCAAAGTCTGGGTGGCAATGCAAGTAGTTCCCAGAGACCATGAAAGAAAGCAAGAGTTGTTCTGGCTGCCACCTTGGCTGTGGGAGCCAGGCCAGGACGTTCGGCATATTTGAGGCCGGTGCTGGGGGAAAGTGAAAAAAAGGTGCTTTTAAGGATAGAGTGGCCAGGAAAGCGTGCAGCCCCAAAGTCTGGGTGGCAATGCAAGTAGTTCCCAGAGACCTTGAAAGAAAGCAAGAGTTGTTCTGGCTGCCACCTTGGCTGTGGGAGCCAGGCCAGGACGTTCAGCATATTGGGGTCCGGTTCAGGGGTAAAGTGAAAAATCTGTGCTTTTGAGGATAGAGTGGCCAGGAAAGCGTGCAGCCCCAAAGTCTGGGTGGCAATGCAAGTAGTTCCCAGAGACCTTGAAAGAAAGCAAGAGTTGTTCTGGCTGCCACCTTGGCTGTGGGAGCCAGGCCACGACGTTCGGCATATTGGAGGCCGGTGCTGGGGGAAAGTGAAAAAAAGGTTCTTTGGAGGATAGAGTGGCCAGGAAAGCCCGCAGCCCCAAAGTCTGGGTGGCAATGCAAGTAGTTCCCAGAGACCATGAAAGAAAGCAAGAGTTGTTCTGGCTGCCACCTTGGCTGTGGGAGCCAGGCCAGGACGTTCGGCATATTTGAGGCCGGTGCTGGGGGAAAGTGAAAAAAAGGTGCTTTTAAGGATAGAGTGGCCAGGAAAGCGTGCAGCCCCAAAGTCTGGGTGGCAATGCAAGTAGTTCCCAGAGACCATGAAAGAAAGCAAGAGTTGATCTGGCTGCCACCTTGGGTGTGGGAGCCAGGCCAGGACGTTCGGCATATTGGAGGCCGGTGCTGGGGGAAAGTGAAAAAAAGGTTCTTTTGAGGATAGAGTGGCCAGGAAAGCCCGCAGCCCCAAAGTCTGGGTGGCAATGCAAGTAGTTCCCAGAGACCATGAAAGAAAGCAAGAGTTGTTCTGGCTGCCACCTTGGCTGTGGGAGCCAGGCCAGGACGTTCGGCATATTGGAGGCCGGTGCTGGGGGAAAGTGAAAAAAAGGTGCTTTTAAGGATAGAGTGGCCAGGAAAGCGTGCAGCCCCGAAGTCTGGGTGGCAATGCAAGTAGTTCCCAGAGACCTTGAAAGAAAGCAAGAGTTGTTCTGGCTGCCACCTTGGCTGTGGGAGCCAGGCCAGGACGTTCAGCATATTGGGGTCCGGTTCAGGGGTAAAGTGAAAAATCTGTGCTTTTGAGGATAGAGTGGCCAGGAAAGCGTGCAGCCCCAAAGTCTGGGTGGCAATGCAAGTAGTTCCCAGAGACCTTGAAAGAAAGCAAGAGTTGTTCTGGCTGCCACCTTGGCTGTGGGAGCCAGGCCACGACGTTCGGCATATTGGAGGCCGGTGCTGGGGGAAAGTGAAAAAAAGGTTCTTTGGAGGATAGAGTGGCCAGGAAAGCCCGCAGCCCCAAAGTCTGGGTGGCAATGCAAGTAGTTCCCAGAGACCATGAAAGAAAGCAAGAGTTGTTCTGGCTGCCACCTTGGCTGTGGGAGCCAGGCCAGGACGTTCGGCATATTTGAGGCCGGTGCTGGGGGAAAGTGAAAAAAAGGTGCTTTTAAGGATAGAGTGGCCAGGAAAGCGTGCAGCCCCAAAGTCTGGGTGGCAATGCAAGTAGTTCCCAGAGACCATGAAAGAAAGCAAGAGTTGATCTGGCTGCCACCTTGGGTGTGGGAGCCAGGCCAGGACGTTCGGCATATTGGAGGCCGGTGCTGGGGGAAAGTGAAAAAAAGGTTCTTTTGAGGATAGAGTGGCCAGGAAAGCCCGCAGCCCCAAAGTCTGGGTGGCAATGCAAGTAGTTCCCAGAGACCATGAAAGAAAGCAAGAGTTGTTCTGGCTGCCACCTTGGCTGTGGGAGCCAGGCCAGGACGTTCGGCATATTGGAGGCCGGTGCTGGGGGAAAGTGAAAAAAAGGTTCTTTGGAGGATAGAGTGGCCAGGAAAGCCCGCAGCCCCAAAGTCTGGGTGGCAATGCAAGTAGTTCCCAGAGACCTTGAAAGAAAGCAAGAGTTGTTCTGGCTGCCACCTTGGCTGTGGGAGCCAGGCCAGGACGTTCGGCATATTTGAGGCCGGTGCTGGGGGAAAGTGAAAAAAAGGTTCTTTGGAGGATAGAGTGGCCAGGAAAGCCCGCAGCCCCAAAGTCTGGGTGGCAATGCAAGTAGTTCCCAGAGACCATGAAAGAAAGCAAGAGTTGTTCTGGCTGCCACCTTGGCTGTGGGAGCCAGGCCAGGACGTTCAGCATATTGGGGTCCGGTTCAGGGGTAAAGTGAAAAATCTGTGCTTTTGAGGATAGAGTGGCCAGGAAAGCCCGCAGCCCCAAAGTCTGGGTGGCAATGCAAGTAGTTCCCAGAGACCTTGAAAGAAAGCAAGAGTTGTTCTGGCTGCCACCTTGGCTGTGGGAGCCAGGCCACGACGTTCGGCATATTGGAGGCCGGTGCTGGGGGAAAGTGAAAAAAAGGTTCTTTGGAGGATAGAGTGGCCAGGAAAGCCCGCAGCCCCAAAGTCTGGGTGGCAATGCAAGTAGTTCCCAGAGACCATGAAAGAAAGCAAGAGTTGTTCTGGCTGCCACCTTGGCTGTGGGAGCCAGGCCACGACGTTCGGCATATTGGAGGCCGGTGCTGGGGGAAAGTGAAAAAAAGGTGCTTTTAAGGATAGAGTGGCCAGGAAAGCGTGCAGCCCCAAAGTCTGGGTGGCAATGCAAGTAGTTCCCAGAGACCATGAAAGAAAGCAAGATTTGATCTGGCTGCCACCTTGGGTGTGGGAGCCAGGCCAGGACGTTCGGCATATTGGAGGCCGGTGCTGGGGGAAAGTGAAAAAAAGGTTCTTTGGAGGATAGAGTGGCCAGGAAAGCGTGCAGCCCCAAAGTCTGGGTGGCAATGCAAGTAGCTCCCAGAGACCATGAAAGAAAGCAAGAGTTGTTCTGGCTGCCACCTTGGCTGTGGGAGCCAGGCCAGGACGTTCGGCATATTGGAGGCCGGTGCTGGGGGAAAGTGAAAAAAAGGTTCTTTGGAGGATAGAGTGGCCAGGAAAGCCCGCAGCCCCAAAGTCTGGGTGGCAATGCAAGTAGTTCCCAGAGACCTTGAAAGAAAGCAAGAGTTGTTCTGGCTGCCACCTTGGCTGTGGGAGCCAGGCCACGACGTTCGGCATATTGGAAGCCGGTGCTGGGGGAAAGTGAAAAAAAGGTGCTTGTGAGGACAGAGTGGCCAGGAAAGCCCGCAGCCCCAAAGTCTGGGTGGCAATGCAAGTAGTTCCCAGAGACCTTGAAAGAAAGCAAGAGTTGTTCTGGCTGCCACCTTGGCTGTGGGAGCCAGGCCAGGACGTTCGGCATATTGGAGGCCGGTGCTGGGGGAAAGTGAAAAAAAGGTTCTTTGGAGGATAGAGTGGCCAGGAAAGCCCGCAGCCCCAAAGTCTGGGTGGCAATGCAAGTAGTTCCCAGAGACCATGAAAGAAAGCAAGAGTTGTTCTGGCTGCCACCTTGGCTGTGGGAGCCAGGCCAGGACGTTCGGCATATTGGAGGCCGGTGCTGGGGGAAAGTGAAAAAAAGGTTCTTTGGAGGATAGAGTGGCCAGGAAAGCCCGCAGCCCCAAAGTCTGGGTGGCAATGCAAGTAGTTCCCAGAGACCTTGAAAGAAAGCAAGAGTTGTTCTGGCTGCCACCTTGGCTGTGGGAGCCAGGCCAGGACGTTCGGCATATTGGAGGCCGGTGCTGGGGGAAAGTGAAAAAAAGGTGCTTGTGAGGACAGAGTGGCCAGGAAAGCCCGCAGCCCCAAAGTCTGGGTGGCAATGCAAGTAGTTCCCAGAGACCATGAAAGAAAGCAAGAGTTGTTCTGGCTGCCACCTTGGCTGTGGGAGCCAGGCCAGGACGTTCGGCATATTTGAGGCCGGTGCTGGGGGAAAGTGAAAAAAAGGTGCTTTTAAGGATAGAGTGGCCAGGAAAGCGTGCAGCCCCAAAGTCTGGGTGGCAATGCAAGTAGTTCCCAGAGACCTTGAAAGAAAGCAAGAGTTGTTCTGGCTGCCACCTTGGCTGTGGGAGCCAGGCCAGGACGTTCAGCATATTGGGGTCCGGTTCAGGGGTAAAGTGAAAAATCTGTGCTTTTGAGGATAGAGTGGCCAGGAAAGCGTGCAGCCCCAAAGTCTGGGTGGCAATGCAAGTAGTTCCCAGAGACCTTGAAAGAAAGCAAGAGTTGTTCTGGCTGCCACCTTGGCTGTGGGAGCCAGGCCAGGACGTTCGGCATATTGGAGGCCGGTGCTGGGGGAAAGTGAAAAAAAGGTTCTTTGGAGGATAGAGTGGCCAGGAAAGCCCGCAGCCCCAAAGTCTGGGTGGCAATGCAAGTAGTTCCCAGAGACCATGAAAGAAAGCAAGAGTTGTTCTGGCTGCCACCTTGGCTGTGGGAGCCAGGCCAGGACGTTCGGCATATTTGAGGCCGGTGCTGGGGGAAAGTGAAAAAAAGGTGCTTTTAAGGATAGAGTGGCCAGGAAAGCGTGCAGCCCCAAAGTCTGGGTGGCAATGCAAGTAGTTCCCAGAGACCATGAAAGAAAGCAAGAGTTGATCTGGCTGCCACCTTGGGTGTGGGAGCCAGGCCAGGACGTTCGGCATATTGGAGGCCGGTGCTGGGGGAAAGTGAAAAAAAGGTTCTTTTGAGGATAGAGTGGCCAGGAAAGCCCGCAGCCCCAAAGTCTGGGTGGCAATGCAAGTAGTTCCCAGAGACCATGAAAGAAAGCAAGAGTTGTTCTGGCTGCCACCTTGGCTGTGGGAGCCAGGCCAGGACGTTCGGCATATTGGAGGCCGGTGCTGGGGGAAAGTGAAAAAAAGGTTCTTTGGAGGATAGAGTGGCCAGGAAAGCCCGCAGCCCCAAAGTCTGGGTGGCAATGCAAGTAGTTCCCAGAGACCTTGAAAGAAAGCAAGAGTTGTTCTGGCTGCCACCTTGGCTGTGGGAGCCAGGCCAGGACGTTCGGCATATTTGAGGCCGGTGCTGGGGGAAAGTGAAAAAAAGGTTCTTTGGAGGATAGAGTGGCCAGGAAAGCCCGCAGCCCCAAAGTCTGGGTGGCAATGCAAGTAGTTCCCAGAGACCTTGAAAGAAAGCAAGAGTTGTTCTGGCTGCCACCTTGGCTGTGGGAGCCAGGCCAGGACGTTCGGCATATTGGAGGCCGGTGCTGGGGGAAAGTGAAAAAAAGGTTCTTTGGAGGATAGAGTGGCCAGGAAAGCCCGCAGCCCCAAAGTCTGGGTGGCAATGCAAGTAGTTCCCAGAGACCTTGAAAGAAAGCAAGAGTTGTTCTGGCTGCCACCTTGGCTGTGGGAGCCAGGCCAGGACGTTCGGCATATTGGAGGCCGGTGCTGGGGGAAAGTGAAAAAAAGGTTCTTGTGAGGACAGAGTGGCCAGGAAAGCCCGCAGCCCCAAAGTCTGGGTGGCAATGCAAGTAGTTCCCAGAGACCTTGAAAGAAAGCAAGAGTTGTTCTGGCTGCCACCTTGGCTGTGGGAGCCAGGCCAGGACGTTCGGCATATTGGAGGCCGGTGCTGGGGGAAAGTGAAAAAAAGGTTCTTTGGAGGATAGAGTGGCCAGGAAAGCCCGCAGCCCCAAAGTCTGGGTGGCAATGCAAGTAGTTCCCAGAGACCATGAAAGAAAGCAAGAGTTGATCTGGCTGCCACCTTGGCTGTGGGAGCCAGGCCAGGACGTTCGGCATATTGGGGTCCGGTGCTGGGGGAAAGTGAAAAAAAGGTTCTTTGGAGGATAGAGTGGCCAGGAAAGCCCGCAGCCCCAAAGTCTGGGTGGCAATGCAAGTAGTTCCCAGAGACCATGAAAGAAAGCAAGAGTTGTTCTGGCTGCCACCTTGGCTGTGGGAGCCAGGCCAGGACGTTCGGCATATTGGAGGCCGGTGCTGGGGGAAAGTGAAAAAAAGGTTCTTTGGAGGATAGAGTGGCCAGGAAAGCCCGCAGCCCCAAAGTCTGGGTGGCAATGCAAGTAGTTCCCAGAGACCTTGAAAGAAAGCAAGAGTTGTTCTGGCTGCCACCTTGGCTGTGGGAGCCAGGCCAGGACGTTCGGCATATTGGAGGCCGGTGCTGGGGGAAAGTGAAAAAAAGGTTCTTTGGAGGATAGAGTGGCCAGGAAAGCCCGCAGCCCCAAAGTCTGGGTGGCAATGCAAGTAGTTCCCAGAGACCTTGAAAGAAAGCAAGAGTTGTTCTGGCTGCCACCTTGGCTGTGGGAGCCAGGCCAGGACGTTCGGCATATTGGAGGCCGGTGCTGGGGGAAAGTGAAAAAAAGGTTCTTTGGAGGATAGAGTGGCCAGGAAAGCCCGCAGCCCCAAAGTCTGGGTGGCAATGCAAGTAGTTCCCAGAGACCATGAAAGAAAGCAAGAGTTGTTCTGGCTGCCACCTTGGCTGTGGGAGCCAGGCCAGGACGTTCGGCATATTGGAGGCCGGTGCTGGGGGAAAGTGAAAAAAAGGTTCTTTGGAGGATAGAGTGGCCAGGAAAGCCTGCAGCCCCAAAGTCTGGGTGGCAATGCAAGTAGTTTCCAGAGACCTTGAAAGAAAGCAAGAGTTGTTCTGGCTGCCACCTTGGCTGTGGGAGCCAGGCCAGGACGTTCGGCATATTGGAGGCCGGTGCTGGGGGAAAGTGAAAAAAAGGTTCTTGTGAGGACAGAGTGGCCAGGAAAGCCCGCAGCCCCAAAGTCTGGGTGGCAATGCAAGTAGTTCCCAGAGACCTTGAAAGAAAGCAAGAGTTGTTCTGGCTGCCACCTTGGCTGTGGGAGCCAGGCCAGGACGTTCGGCATATTGGAGGCCGGTGCTGGGGGAAAGTGAAAAAAAGGTTCTTTGGAGGATAGAGTGGCCAGGAAAGCCCGCAGCCCCAAAGTCTGGGTGGCAATGCAAGTAGTTCCCAGAGACCATGAAAGAAAGCAAGAGTTGTTCTGGCTGCCACCTTGGCTGTGGGAGCCAGGCCAGGACGTTCGGCATATTGGGGTCCGGTGCTGGGGGAAAGTGAAAAAAAGGTTCTTTGGAGGATAGAGTGGCCAGGAAAGCCCGCAGCCCCAAAGTCTGGGTGGCAATGCAAGTAGTTCCCAGAGACCATGAAAGAAAGCAAGAGTTGTTCTGGCTGCCACCTTGGCTGTGGGAGCCAGGCCAGGACGTTCGGCATATTGGAGGCCGGTGCTGGGGGAAAGTGAAAAAAAGGTTCTTTGGAGGATAGAGTGGCCAGGAAAGCCCGCAGCCCCAAAGTCTGGGTGGCAATGCAAGTAGTTCCCAGAGACCTTGAAAGAAAGCAAGAGTTGTTCTGGCTGCCACCTTGGCTGTGGGAGCCAGGCCAGGACGTTCGGCATATTGGAGGCCGGTGCTGGGGGAAAGTGAAAAAAAGGTTCTTTGGAGGATAGAGTGGCCAGGAAAGCCCGCAGCCCCAAAGTCTGGGTGGCAATGCAAGTAGTTCCCAGAGACCTTGAAAGAAAGCAAGAGTTGTTCTGGCTGCCACCTTGGCTGTGGGAGCCAGGCCACGACGTTCGGCATATTGGAGGCCGGTGCTGGGGGAAAGTGAAAAAAAGGTGCTTGTGAGGATAGAGTGGCCAGGAAAGCCCGCAGCCCCAAAGTCTGGGTGGCAATGCAAGTAGTTCCCAGAGACCATGAAAGAAAGCAAGAGTTGTTCTGGCTGCCACCTTGGCTGTGGGAGCCAGGCCAGGACATTCGGCATATTTGAGGCCGGTGCTGGGGGAAAGTGAAAAAAAGGTGCTTTTAAGGATAGAGTGGCCAGGAAAGCGTGCAGCCCCAAAGTCTGGGTGGCAATGCAAGTAGTTCCCAGAGACCATGAAAGAAAGCAAGAGTTGATCTGGCTGCCACCTTGGGTGTGGGAGCCAGGCCAGGACGTTCGGCATATTGGAGGCCGGTGCTGGGGGAAAGTGAAAAAAAGGTTCTTTGGAGGATAGAGTGGCCAGGAAAGCCCGCAGCCCCAAAGTCTGGGTGGCAATGCAAGTAGTTCCCAGAGACCATGAAAGAAAGCAAGAGTTGTTCTGGCTGCCACCTTGGCTGTGGGAGCCAGGCCAGGACGTTCGGCATATTGGAGGCCGGTGCTGGGGGAAAGTGAAAAAAAGGTTCTTTGGAGGATAGAGTGGCCAGGAAAGCCCGCAGCCCCAAAGTCTGGGTGGCAATGCAAGTAGTTCCCAGAGACCTTGAAAGAAAGCAAGAGTTGTTCTGGCTGCCACCTTGGCTGTGGGAGCCAGGCCAGGACGTTCAGCATATTGGGGTCCGGTTCAGGGGTAAAGTGAAAAATCTGTGCTTTTGAGGATAGAGTGGCCAGGAAAGCCCGCAGCCCCAAAGTCTGGGTGGCAATGCAAGTAGTTCCCAGAGACCTTGAAAGAAAGCAAGAGTTGTTCTGGCTGCCACCTTGGCTGTGGGAGCCAGGCCAGGACGTTCGGCATATTGGAGGCCGGTGCTGGGGGAAAGTGAATAAAAGGTGCTTGTGAGGACAGAGTGGCCAGGAAAGCGTGCAGCCCCAAAGTCTGGGTGGCAATGCAAGTAGTTCCCAGAGACCATGAAAGAAAGCAAGAGTTGTTCTGGCTGCCACCTTGGCTGTGGGAGCCAGGCCAGGACGTTCGGCATATTTGAGGCCGGTGCTGGGGGAAAGTGAAAAAATGGTTCTTTGGAGGATAGAGTGGCCAGGAAAGCCCGCAGCCCCAAAGTCTGGGTGGCGATGCAAGTAGTTCCCAGAGACCTTGAAAGAAAGCAAGAGTTGTTCTGGCTGCCACCTTGGCTGTGGGAGCCAGGCCAGGACGTTCAGCATATTGGGGTCCGGTTCAGGGGTAAAGTGAAAAATCTGTGCTTTTGAGGATAGAGTGGCCAGGAAAGCGTGCAGCCCCAAAGTCTGGGTGGCAATGCAAGTAGTTCCCAGAGACCTTGAAAGAAAGCAAGAGTTGTTCTGGCTGCCACCTTGGCTGTGGGAGCCAGGCCAGGACGTTCGGCATATTGGGGGCCGGTGCTGGGGGAAAGTGAAAAAAAGGTTCTTGTGAGGATAGAGTGGCCAGGAAAGCGTGCAGCCCCAAAGTCTGGGTGGCAATGCAAGTAGTTCCCAGAGACCTTGAAAGAAAGCAAGAGTTGTTCTGGCTGCCACCTTGGCTGTGGGAGCCAGGCCAGGACGTTCGGCATATTGGAGGCCGGTGCTGGGGGAAAGTGAAAAAAAGGTTCTTTGGAGGATAGAGTGGCCAGGAAAGCCCGCAGCCCCAAAGTCTGGGTGGCAATGCAAGTAGTTCCCAGAGACCTTGAAAGAAAGCAAGAGTTGTTCTGGCTGCCACCTTGGCTGTGGGAGCCAGGCCAGGACGTTCGGCATATTGGGGGCCGGTGCTGGGGGAAAGTGAAAAAAAGGTTCTTTGGAGGATAGAGTGGCCAGGAAAGCCCGCAGCCCCAAAGTCTGGGTGGCAATGCAAGTAGTTCCCAGAGACCATGAAAGAAAGCAAGAGTTGATCTGGCTGCCACCTTGGCTGTGGGAGCCAGGCCACGACGTTCGGCATATTGGAGGCCGGTGCTGGGGGAAAGTGAAAAAAAGGTTCTTTGGAGGATAGAGTGGCCAGGAAAGCCCGCAGCCCCAAAGTCTGGGTGGCAATGCAAGTAGTTCCCAGAGACCATGAAAGAAAGCAAGAGTTGTTCTGGCTGCCACCTTGGCTGTGGGAGCCAGGCCAGGACGTTCGGCATATTGGAGGCCGGTGCTGGGGGAAAGTGAAAAAAAGGTTCTTTGGAGGATAGAGTGGCCAGGAAAGCGTGCAGCCCCAAAGTCTGGGTGGCAATGCAAGTAGTTCCCAGAGACCTTGAAAGAAAGCAAGAGTTGTTCTGGCTGCCACCTTGGCTGTGGGAGCCAGGCCACGACGTTCGGCATATTGGAGGCCGGTGCTGGGGGAAAGTGAAAAAAAGGTTCTTGTGAGGACAGAGTGGCCAGGAAAGCCCGCAGCCCCAAAGTCTGGGTGGCAATGCAAGTAGTTCCCAGAGACCTTGAAAGAAAGCAAGAGTTGTTCTGGCTGCCACCTTGGCTGTGGGAGCCAGGCCAGGACGTTCAGCATATTGGAGGCCGGTGCTGGGGGAAAGTGAAAAAAAGGTTCTTTGGAGGACAGAGTGGCCAGGAAAGCCCGCAGCCCCAAAGTCTGGGTGGCATTGCAAGTAGTTCCCAGAGACCATGAAAGAAAGCAAGAGTTGTTCTGGCTGCCACCTTGGCTGTGGGAGCCAGGCCAGGACGTTCGGCATATTGGAGGCCGGTGCTGGGGGAAAGTGAAAAAAAGGTTCTTTGGAGGATAGAGTGGCCAGGAAAGCGTGCAGCCCCAAAGTCTGGGTGGCAATGCAAGTAGTTCCCAGAGACCTTGAAAGAAAGCAAGAGTTGTTCTGGCTGCCACCTTGGCTGTGGGAGCCAGGCCAGGACGTTCGGCATATTGGAGGCCGGTGCTGGGGGAAAGTGAAAAAAAGGTTCTTTGGAGGATAGAGTGGCCAGGAAAGCCCGCAGCCCCAAAGTCTGGGTGGCAATGCAAGTAGTTCCCAGAGACCTTGAAAGAAAGCAAGAGTTGTTCTGGCTGCCACCTTGGCTGTGGGAGCCAGGCCAGGACGTTCGGCATATTGGAGGCCGGTGCTGGGGGAAAGTGAAAAAAAGGTTCTTTGGAGGATAGAGTGGCCAGGAAAGCCCGCAGCCCCAAAGTCTGGGTGGCAATGCAAGTAGTTCCCAGAGACCTTGAAAGAAAGCAAGAGTTGTTCTGGCTGCCACCTTGGCTGTGGGAGCCAGGCCACGACGTTCGGCATATTGGAGGCCGGTGCTGGGGGAAAGTGAAAAATCTGTGCTTGTGAGGATAGAGTGGCCAGGAAAGCCCGCAGCCCCAAAGTCTGGGTGGCAATGCAAGTAGTTCCCAGAGACCATGAAAGAAAGCAAGAGTTGTTCTGGCTGCCACCTTGGCTGTGGGAGCCAGGCCAGGACGTTCGGCATATTGGAGGCCGGTGCTGGGGGAAAGTGAAAAAAAGGTGCTTTTAAGGATAGAGTGGCCAGGAAAGCGTGCAGCCCCAAAGTCTGGGTGGCAATGCAAGTAGTTCCCAGAGACCATGAAAGAAAGCAAGAGTTGATCTGGCTGCCACCTTGGGTGTGGGAGCCAGGCCAGGACGTTCGGCATATTGGAGGCCGGTGCTGGGGGAAAGTGAAAAAAAGGTTCTTTGGAGGATAGAGTGGCCAGGAAAGCCCGCAGCCCCAAAGTCTGGGTGGCAATGCAAGTAGTTCCCAGAGACCTTGAAAGAAAGCAAGAGTTGTTCTGGCTGCCACCTTGGCTGTGGGAGCCAGGCCAGGACGTTCGGCATATTGGAGGCCGGTGCTGGGGGAAAGTGAAAAAAAGGTGCTTGTGAGGACAGAGTGGCCAGGAAAGCCCGCAGCCCCAAAGTCTGGGTGGCAATGCAAGTAGTTCCCAGAGACCATGAAAGAAAGCAAGAGTTGTTCTGGCTGCCACCTTGGCTGTGGGAGCCAGGCCAGGACGTTCGGCATATTTGAGGCCGGTGCTGGGGGAAAGTGAAAAAAAGGTTCTTTGGAGGATAGAGTGGCCAGGAAAGCCCGCAGCCCCAAAGTCTGGGTGGCAATGCAAGTAGTTCCCAGAGACCTTGAAAGAAAGCAAGAGTTGTTCTGGCTGCCACCTTGGCTGTGGGAGCCAGGCCACGACGTTCGGCATATTGGAGGCCGGTGCTGGGGGAAAGTGAAAAAAAGGTTCTTTGGAGGATAGAGTGGCCAGGAAAGCCCGCAGCCCCAAAGTCTGGGTGGCAATGCAAGTAGTTCCCAGAGACCTTGAAAGAAAGCAAGAGTTGTTCTGGCTGCCACCTTGGCTGTGGGAGCCAGGCCAGGACGTTCGGCATATTGGAGGCCGGTGCTGGGGGAAAGTGAAAAATCTGTGCTTGTGAGGACAGAGTGGCCAGGAAAGCGTGCAGCCCCAAAGTCTGGGTGGCAATGCAAGTAGTTCCCAGAGACCATGAAAGAAAGCAAGAGTTGTTCTGGCTGCCACCTTGGCTGTGGGAGCCAGGCCAGGACATTCGGCATATTTGAGGCCGGTGCTGGGGGAAAGTGAAAAAAAGGTGCTTTTAAGGATAGAGTGGCCAGGAAAGCGTGCAGCCCCAAAGTCTGGGTGGCAATGCAAGTAGTTCCCAGAGACCATGAAAGAAAGCAAGAGTTGATCTGGCTGCCACCTTGGGTGTGGGAGCCAGGCCAGGACGTTCGGCATATTGGAGGCCGGTGCTGGGGGAAAGTGAAAAAAAGGTTCTTTGGAGGATAGAGTGGCCAGGAAAGCCCGCAGCCCCAAAGTCTGGGTGGCAATGCAAGTAGTTCCCAGAGACCATGAAAGAAAGCAAGAGTTGTTCTGGCTGCCACCTTGGCTGTGGGAGCCAGGCCAGGACGTTCGGCATATTGGAGGCCGGTGCTGGGGGAAAGTGAAAAAAAGGTTCTTTGGAGGATAGAGTGGCCAGGAAAGCCCGCAGCCCCAAAGTCTGGGTGGCAATGCAAGTAGTTCCCAGAGACCTTGAAAGAAAGCAAGAGTTGTTCTGGCTGCCACCTTGGCTGTGGGAGCCAGGCCAGGACGTTCAGCATATTGGGGTCCGGTTCAGGGGTAAAGTGAAAAATCTGTGCTTTTGAGGATAGAGTGGCCAGGAAAGCCCGCAGCCCCAAAGTCTGGGTGGCAATGCAAGTAGTTCCCAGAGACCTTGAAAGAAAGCAAGAGTTGTTCTGGCTGCCACCTTGGCTGTGGGAGCCAGGCCAGGACGTTCGGCATATTGGAGGCCGGTGCTGGGGGAAAGTGAATAAAAGGTGCTTGTGAGGACAGAGTGGCCAGGAAAGCGTGCAGCCCCAAAGTCTGGGTGGCAATGCAAGTAGTTCCCAGAGACCATGAAAGAAAGCAAGAGTTGTTCTGGCTGCCACCTTGGCTGTGGGAGCCAGGCCAGGACGTTCGGCATATTTGAGGCCGGTGCTGGGGGAAAGTGAAAAAAAGGTGCTTTTAAGGATAGAGTGGCCAGGAAAGCCCGCAGCCCCAAAGTCTGGGTGGCGATGCAAGTAGTTCCCAGAGACCTTGAAAGAAAGCAAGAGTTGTTCTGGCTGCCACCTTGGCTGTGGGAGCCAGGCCAGGACGTTCAGCATATTGGGGTCCGGTTCAGGGGTAAAGTGAAAAATCTGTGCTTTTGAGGATAGAGTGGCCAGGAAAGCGTGCAGCCCCAAAGTCTGGGTGGCAATGCAAGTAGTTCCCAGAGACCTTGAAAGAAAGCAAGAGTTGTTCTGGCTGCCACCTTGGCTGTGGGAGCCAGGCCACGACGTTCGGCATATTGGAGGCCGGTGCTGGGGGAAAGTGAAAAAAAGGTTCTTTGGAGGATAGAGTGGCCAGGAAAGCCCGCAGCCCCAAAGTCTGGGTGGCAATGCAAGTAGTTCCCAGAGACCATGAAAGAAAGCAAGAGTTGTTCTGGCTGCCACCTTGGCTGTGGGAGCCAGGCCAGGACGTTCGGCATATTTGAGGCCGGTGCTGGGGGAAAGTGAAAAAAAGGTGCTTTTAAGGATAGAGTGGCCAGGAAAGCGTGCAGCCCCAAAGTCTGGGTGGCAATGCAAGTAGTTCCCAGAGACCATGAAAGAAAGCAAGATTTGATCTGGCTGCCACCTTGGGTGTGGGAGCCAGGCCAGGACGTTCGGCATATTGGAGGCCGGTGCTGGGGGAAAGTGAAAAAAAGGTTCTTTGGAGGATAGAGTGGCCAGGAAAGCGTGCAGCCCCAAAGTCTGGGTGGCAATGCAAGTAGTTCCCAGAGACCATGAAAGAAAGCAAGAGTTGTTCTGGCTGCCACCTTGGCTGTGGGAGCCAGGCCAGGACGTTCGGCATATTGGAGGCCGGTGCTGGGGGAAAGTGAAAAAAAGGTTCTTTGGAGGATAGAGTGGCCAGGAAAGCCCGCAGCCCCAAAGTCTGGGTGGCAATGCAAGTAGTTCCCAGAGACCTTGAAAGAAAGCAAGAGTTGTTCTGGCTGCCACCTTGGCTGTGGGAGCCAGGCCAGGACGTTCGGCATATTTGAGGCCGGTGCTGGGGGAAAGTGAAAAAAAGGTTCTTTGGAGGATAGAGTGGCCAGGAAAGCGTGCAGCCCCAAAGTCTGGGTGGCAATGCAAGTAGTTCCCAGAGACCTTGAAAGAAAGCAAGAGTTGTTCTGGCTGCCACCTTGGCTGTGGGAGCCAGGCCAGGACGTTCGGCATATTGGAGGCCGGTGCTGGGGGAAAGTGAAAAAAAGGTTCTTTGGAAGATAGAGTGGCCAGGAAAGCCCGCAGCCCCAAAGTCTGGGTGGCAATGCAAGTAGTTCCCAGAGACCTTGAAAGAAAGCAAGAGTTGTTCTGGCTGCCACCTTGGCTGTGGGAGCCAGGCCACGACGTTCGGCATATTGGAAGCCGGTGCTGGGGGAAAGTGAAAAAAAGGTGCTTGTGAGGACAGAGTGGCCAGGAAAGCCCGCAGCCCCAAAGTCTGGGTGGCAATGCAAGTAGTTCCCAGAGACCTTGAAAGAAAGCAAGAGTTGTTCTGGCTGCCACCTTGGCTGTGGGAGCCAGGCCAGGACGTTCGGCATATTGGAGGCCGGTGCTGGGGGAAAGTGAAAAAAAGGTTCTTTGGAGGATAGAGTGGCCAGGAAAGCCCGCAGCCCCAAAGTCTGGGTGGCAATGCAAGTAGTTCCCAGAGACCATGAAAGAAAGCAAGAGTTGTTCTGGCTGCCACCTTGGCTGTGGGAGCCAGGCCAGGACGTTCGGCATATTGGAGGCCGGTGCTGGGGGAAAGTGAAAAAAAGGTTCTTTGGAGGATAGAGTGGCCAGGAAAGCGTGCAGCCCCAAAGTCTGGGTGGCAATGCAAGTAGTTCCCAGAGACCTTGAAAGAAAGCAAGAGTTGTTCTGGCTGCCACCTTGGCTGTGGGAGCCAGGCCAGGACGTTCGGCATATTGGAGGCCGGTGCTGGGGGAAAGTGAAAAAAAGGTTCTTGTGAGGACAGAGTGGCCAGGAAAGCCCGCAGCCCCAAAGTCTGGGTGGCAATGCAAGTAGTTCCCAGAGACCTTGAAAGAAAGCAAGAGTTGTTCTGGCTGCCACCTTGGCTGTGGGAGCCAGGCCAGGACGTTCGGCATATTGGAGGCCGGTGCTGGGGGAAAGTGAAAAAAAGGTGCTTGTGAGGACAGAGTGGCCAGGAAAGCCCGCAGCCCCAAAGTCTGGGTGGCAATGCAAGTAGTTCCCAGAGACCTTGAAAGAAAGCAAGAGTTGTTCTGGCTGCCACCTTGGCTGTGGGAGCCAGGCCAGGACGTTCGGCATATTGGAGGCCGGTGCTGGGGGAAAGTGAAAAAAAGGTTCTTTGGAGGACAGAGTGGCCAGGAAAGCCCGCAGCCCCAAAGTCTGGGTGGCATTGCAAGTAGTTCCCAGAGACCATGAAAGAAAGCAAGAGTTGTTCTGGCTGCCACCTTGGCTGTGGGAGCCAGGCCACGACGTTCGGCATATTGGAGGCCGGTGCTGGGGGAAAGTGAAAAAAAGGTTCTTTGGAGGATAGAGTGGCCAGGAAAGCGTGCAGCCCCAAAGTCTGGGTGGCAATGCAAGTAGTTCCCAGAGACCTTGAAAGAAAGCAAGAGTTGTTCTGGCTGCCACCTTGGCTGTGGGAGCCAGGCCAGGACGTTCGGCATATTGGAGGCCGGTGCTGGGGGAAAGTGAAAAAAAGGTTCTTTGGAGGATAGAGTGGCCAGGAAAGCCCGCAGCCCCAAAGTCTGGGTGGCAATGCAAGTAGTTCCCAGAGACCTTGAAAGAAAGCAAGAGTTGTTCTGGCTGCCACCTTGGCTGTGGGAGCCAGGCCACGACGTTCGGCATATTGGAGGCCGGTGCTGGGGGAAAGTGAAAAATCTGTGCTTGTGAGGATAGAGTGGCCAGGAAAGCCCGCAGCCCCAAAGTCTGGGTGGCAATGCAAGTAGTTCCCAGAGACCATGAAAGAAAGCAAGAGTTGTTCTGGCTGCCACCTTGGCTGTGGGAGCCAGGCCAGGACATTCGGCATATTTGAGGCCGGTGCTGGGGGAAAGTGAAAAAAAGGTGCTTTTAAGGATAGAGTGGCCAGGAAAGCGTGCAGCCCCAAAGTCTGGGTGGCAATGCAAGTAGTTCCCAGAGACCTTGAAAGAAAGCAAGAGTTGATCTGGCTGCCACCTTGGCTGTGGGAGCCAGGCCAGGACGTTCGGCATATTGGAGGCCGGTGCTGGGGGAAAGTGAAAAAAAGGTTCTTTGGAGGATAGAGTGGCCAGGAAAGCCCGCAGCCCCAAAGTCTGGGTGGCAATGCAAGTAGTTCCCAGAGACCTTGAAAGAAAGCAAGAGTTGTTCTGGCTGCCACCTTGGCTGTGGGAGCCAGGCCAGGACGTTCAGCATATTGGGGTCCGGTTCAGGGGTAAAGTGAAAAATCTGTGCTTTTGAGGATAGAGTGGCCAGGAAAGCCCGCAGCCCCAAAGTCTGGGTGGCAATGCAAGTAGTTCCCAGAGACCTTGAAAGAAAGCAAGAGTTGTTCTGGCTGCCACCTTGGCTGTGGGAGCCAGGCCAGGACGTTCGGCATATTTGAGGCCGGTGCTGGGGGAAAGTGAAAAAAAGGTTCTTTGGAGGATAGAGTGGCCAGGAAAGCCCGCAGCCCCAAAGTCTGGGTGGCAATGCAAGTAGTTCCCAGAGACCATGAAAGAAAGCAAGAGTTGTTCTGGCTGCCACCTTGGCTGTGGGAGCCAGGCCAGGACGTTCGGCATATTGGAGGCCGGTGCTGGGGGAAAGTGAAAAAAAGGTTCTTTGGAGGATAGAGTGGCCAGGAAAGCGTGCAGCCCCAAAGTCTGGGTGGCAATGCAAGTAGTTCCCAGAGACCTTGAAAGAAAGCAAGAGTTGTTCTGGCTGCCACCTTGGCTGTGGGAGCCAGGCCAGGACGTTCGGCATATTGGAGGCCGGTGCTGGGGGAAAGTGAAAAAAAGGTGCTTGTGAGGACAGAGTGGCCAGGAAAGCCCGCAGCCCCAAAGTCTGGGTGGCAATGCAAGTAGTTCCCAGAGACCATGAAAGAAAGCAAGAGTTGTTCTGGCTGCCACCTTGGCTGTGGGAGCCAGGCCAGGACGTTCGGCATATTGGAGGCCGGTGCTGGGGGAAAGTGAAAAAAAGGTGCTTGTGAGGACAGAGTGGCCAGGAAAGCCCGCAGCCCCAAAGTCTGGGTGGCAATGCAAGTAGTTCCCAGAGACCTTGAAAGAAAGCAAGAGTTGTTCTGGCTGCCACCTTGGCTGTGGGAGCCAGGCCAGGACGTTCGGCATATTTGAGGCCGGTGCTGGGGGAAAGTGAAAAAAAGGTTCTTTGGAGGATAGAGTGGCCAGGAAAGCCCGCAGCCCCAAAGTCTGGGTGGCAATGCAAGTAGTTCCCAGAGACCATGAAAGAAAGCAAGAGTTGTTCTGGCTGCCACCTTGGCTGTGGGAGCCAGGCCAGGACGTTCGGCATATTGGAGGCCGGTGCTGGGGGAAAGTGAAAAAAAGGTTCTTTTGAGGATAGAGTGGCCAGGAAAGCCCGCAGCCCCAAAGTCTGGGTGGCAATGCAAGTAGTTCCCAGAGACCTTGAAAGAAAGCAAGAGTTGTTCTGGCTGCCACCTTGGCTGTGGGAGCCAGGCCAGGACGTTCGGCATATTGGAGGCCGGTGCTGGGGGAAAGTGAAAAAAAGGTGCTTGTGAGGACAGAGTGGCCAGGAAAGCCCGCAGCCCCAAAGTCTGGGTGGCAATGCAAGTAGTTCCCAGAGACCATGAAAGAAAGCAAGAGTTGTTCTGGCTGCCACCTTGGCTGTGGGAGCCAGGCCAGGACGTTCGGCATATTGGAGGCCGGTGCTGGGGGAAAGTGAAAAAAAGGTGCTTGTGAGGACAGAGTGGCCAGGAAAGCCCGCAGCCCCAAAGTCTGGGTGGCAATGCAAGTAGTTCCCAGAGACCTTGAAAGAAAGCAAGAGTTGTTCTGGCTGCCACCTTGGCTGTGGGAGCCAGGCCAGGACGTTCGGCATATTGGAGGCCGGTGCTGGGGGAAAGTGAAAAAAAGGTTCTTTGGAGGATAGAGTGGCCAGGAAAGCCCGCAGCCCCAAAGTCTGGGTGGCAATGCAAGTAGTTCCCAGAGACCTTGAAAGAAAGCAAGAGTTGTTCTGGCTGCCACCTTGGCTGTGGGAGCCAGGCCACGACGTTCGGCATATTGGAAGCCGGTGCTGGGGGAAAGTGAAAAAAAGGTGCTTGTGAGGACAGAGTGGCCAGGAAAGCCCGCAGCCCCAAAGTCTGGGTGGCAATGCAAGTAGTTCCCAGAGACCTTGAAAGAAAGCAAGAGTTGTTCTGGCTGCCACCTTGGCTGTGGGAGCCAGGCCAGGACGTTCGGCATATTGGAGGCCGGTGCTGGGGGAAAGTGAAAAAAAGGTTCTTTGGAGGATAGAGTGGCCAGGAAAGCCCGCAGCCCCAAAGTCTGGGTGGCAATGCAAGTAGTTCCCAGAGACCATGAAAGAAAGCAAGAGTTGTTCTGGCTGCCACCTTGGCTGTGGGAGCCAGGCCAGGACGTTCGGCATATTGGAGGCCGGTGCTGGGGGAAAGTGAAAAAAAGGTTCTTTGGAGGATAGAGTGGCCAGGAAAGCCCGCAGCCCCAAAGTCTGGGTGGCAATGCAAGTAGTTCCCAGAGACCTTGAAAGAAAGCAAGAGTTGTTCTGGCTGCCACCTTGGCTGTGGGAGCCAGGCCAGGACGTTCGGCATATTGGAGGCCGGTGCTGGGGGAAAGTGAAAAAAAGGTTCTTGTGAGGACAGAGTGGCCAGGAAAGCCCGCAGCCCCAAAGTCTGGGTGGCAATGCAAGTAGTTCCCAGAGACCTTGAAAGAAAGCAAGAGTTGTTCTGGCTGCCACCTTGGCTGTGGGAGCCAGGCCAGGACGTTCGGCATATTGGAGGCCGGTGCTGGGGGAAAGTGAAAAAAAGGTGCTTGTGAGGACAGAGTGGCCAGGAAAGCCCGCAGCCCCAAAGTCTGGGTGGCAATGCAAGTAGTTCCCAGAGACCTTGAAAGAAAGCAAGAGTTGTTCTGGCTGCCACCTTGGCTGTGGGAGCCAGGCCAGGACGTTCGGCATATTGGAGGCCGGTGCTGGGGGAAAGTGAAAAAAAGGTTCTTTGGAGGACAGAGTGGCCAGGAAAGCCCGCAGCCCCAAAGTCTGGGTGGCATTGCAAGTAGTTCCCAGAGACCATGAAAGAAAGCAAGAGTTGTTCTGGCTGCCACCTTGGCTGTGGGAGCCAGGCCAGGACGTTCGGCATATTGGAGGCCGGTGCTGGGGGAAAGTGAAAAAAAGGTTCTTTGGAGGATAGAGTGGCCAGGAAAGCGTGCAGCCCCAAAGTCTGGGTGGCAATGCAAGTAGTTCCCAGAGACCTTGAAAGAAAGCAAGAGTTGTTCTGGCTGCCACCTTGGCTGTGGGAGCCAGGCCAGGACGTTCGGCATATTGGAGGCCGGTGCTGGGGGAAAGTGAAAAAAAGGTTCTTTGGAGGATAGAGTGGCCAGGAAAGCCCGCAGCCCCAAAGTCTGGGTGGCAATGCAAGTAGTTCCCAGAGACCTTGAAAGAAAGCAAGAGTTGTTCTGGCTGCCACCTTGGCTGTGGGAGCCAGGCCACGACGTTCGGCATATTGGAGGCCGGTGCTGGGGGAAAGTGAAAAATCTGTGCTTGTGAGGATAGAGTGGCCAGGAAAGCCCGCAGCCCCAAAGTCTGGGTGGCAATGCAAGTAGTTCCCAGAGACCATGAAAGAAAGCAAGAGTTGTTCTGGCTGCCACCTTGGCTGTGGGAGCCAGGCCAGGACATTCGGCATATTTGAGGCCGGTGCTGGGGGAAAGTGAAAAAAAGGTGCTTTTAAGGATAGAGTGGCCAGGAAAGCGTGCAGCCCCAAAGTCTGGGTGGCAATGCAAGTAGTTCCCAGAGACCATGAAAGAAAGCAAGAGTTGATCTGGCTGCCACCTTGGCTGTGGGAGCCAGGCCAGGACGTTCGGCATATTGGAGGCCGGTGCTGGGGGAAAGTGAAAAAAAGGTTCTTTGGAGGATAGAGTGGCCAGGAAAGCCCGCAGCCCCAAAGTCTGGGTGGCAATGCAAGTAGTTCCCAGAGACCTTGAAAGAAAGCAAGAGTTGTTCTGGCTGCCACCTTGGCTGTGGGAGCCAGGCCAGGACGTTCAGCATATTGGGGTCCGGTTCAGGGGTAAAGTGAAAAATCTGTGCTTTTGAGGATAGAGTGGCCAGGAAAGCCCGCAGCCCCAAAGTCTGGGTGGCAATGCAAGTAGTTCCCAGAGACCTTGAAAGAAAGCAAGAGTTGTTCTGGCTGCCACCTTGGCTGTGGGAGCCAGGCCAGGACGTTCGGCATATTTGAGGCCGGTGCTGGGGGAAAGTGAAAAAAAGGTTCTTTGGAGGATAGAGTGGCCAGGAAAGCCCGCAGCCCCAAAGTCTGGGTGGCAATGCAAGTAGTTCCCAGAGACCATGAAAGAAAGCAAGAGTTGTTCTGGCTGCCACCTTGGCTGTGGGAGCCAGGCCAGGACGTTCGGCATATTGGAGGCCGGTGCTGGGGGAAAGTGAAAAAAGGTTCTTTGGAGGATAGAGTGGCCAGGAAAGCCGTGCAGCCCCAAAGTCTGGGTGGCAATGCAAGTAGTTCCCAGAGACCTTGAAAGAAAGCAAGAGTTGTTCTGGCTGCCACCTTGGCTGTGGGAGCCCAGGCCACGTCCATTGCCTCCTTCCACAAGCACCTTTTTTTCACTTTCCCCCAGCACCGGCCTCCAATATGCCGAACGTCCTGGCCTGGCTCCCACAGCCAAGGTGGCAGCCAGAACAACTCTTGCTTTCTTTCATGGTCTCTGGGAACTACTTGCATTGCCACCCAGACTTTGGGGCTGCGGGCTTTCCTGGCCACTCTGTCCTCACAAG
>NW_027414853.1:0-101118 GCF_964106895.1 Numenius arquata
TATGGAAGGAACCTTACAGACCCCTATAGAACACTACTGGCTCCTGCGGTACTCTACAGGCCTCTAGGGAACCTACGAAGCTCTACGGAGCCCTATGGATCCTTACGGAACAGTACGGGCCCCTTCAGACCTCTGCGGACGCTTATGGAAACCTACAGGACCCTACGGAACTGTACGAGACCTCTACAGGCCCCTAGGGAACACCACAGGCCCCGCTACGGAACCGTACGAGACTCTACAGGCCCCTAGGGAACACCACAGGCCCCTACGGAACCCTACACAACCCTCTGGAAACATATGGCACCCTACGAGCTCCTACCAACCCCTGTGGACACTTACACAACCCTACAGGCCCCTACGGAAATCTACGGGACTCTACAGGCCCCTAGGGAAGCCTACAGATTTCAACGGAACCCTACGAGCCCCTCTGAACCCTACAGAATACTCCAGGACCCGACAGCACTCTACAAGACCCTTAGCAACACAACGGAACCTCACTAAAACCCTATGGGCTCCTACAGAACACTGCAGGTGCCTACGGAACCCTACAGACCCCTACGGAATACTACCAGCCACTACGGAAACCTATGGCCCCTACGGAACTCTACGGAACCTGACAGAAACACTGTGTGCCCCTACAGGCCCTTGCGGGCACTTGCAGAACTCTGCAGGAACCCACGGAACTTTATGGAACCCTACCAGCCCTACGGAAGACTTAAAGACCCTTGCAGGCAGTTACAGAACGGAACAGGGCCCTACAGAACTTTACCAGCCACTACGGAACTCTACGGGCCCCTACGGAACCCTGCAGAACCCTCCAGAACCTTACAGAATCCCACGGATTCCTACAGACTCCTGCGGGCACTTACTCAAACCCTAGAGGCCCCTACGGAACACTGCCAGCCCCTATGGAAGGAACCCTACGGGCCCCTACAGAACACTACTGGCTCCTGCGGTACTCTACAGGCCTCTAGGGAACCTACGAAGCTCTACGGAGCCCTATGGATCCTTACGGAACAGTACGGGCCCCTTCAGACCTCTGCGGGCGCTTATGGAAACCTACAGGACCCTACGGAACTGTACGAGACTCTACAAGCCCCTAGGGAACAACACAGGCCCCTATGGAACCGTACGAGACTCTATAGGCCCCCTAGGGAACACCACAGGCCCCTACGGAACCCTACACAACCCTCTGGAAACATATGGCACCCTACAAGCTCCTACCAACCCCTGCGGCCACTTACACAACCCTACAGACCCCTACGGAAATCTACGGGACTCTACGGGCCCCTAGGGGAACCCTACAGATTTCGACGGAACCCTACGAGCCCCTCTGGAACCCTACAGAATACTCCAGGACCCGACAGCACTCTACAAGACCCTTAGCAACACAACGGAACCTCACTAAAAACCTCTGGGCTCCTACAGAACACTGCAGGTGCCTACGGAACCCTACAGACCCCTACGGAACCCTACAGACACCTGCGGGCACTTACAGAACCCTGCAGGCCCCTACGGAACCCTACAGGTCCATGCAGAACACCACAGGGCCCTACGGAACTTTACCAGCTACTACGGAACTCTACGGGCCCCTACGGAACCCTGCAGAACCCTCCGGAACCTTACAGAATCCCACAGACTCCTACAGACTCCTGCAGGCACTTACACAACCCTAGAGGCCCCTACGGAACACTGCCAGCCCCTACGGAAGGAACCCTACGGGCCCCTACAGAACACTACTGGCTCCTGCGGTACTCTACGGACTTCTAGGGAACCTACGAAGCTCTACGGAGCCCTATGGATCCTTACGGAACAGTACGAGCCCCTTCAGACCTCTGCGGGTGCTTACGGAAACCTACAGGACCTTACGGAACTGTACGAGACTCTACAGGCCCCCTAGGGAACACCACAGGCCTCTACGGAACCCTACACAAACCTCCGGAAACATATGGCACCCTACAAGATCCTACCAAACCCTGCGGGCACTTACACAACCCTACAGGTCCTTACGGAAATCTACGGGACTCCACGGGCCCCTAGGGAAGCCTACGGATTTCGACGGAACCTTACGAGCCCCTCTGGAACCCTACAGAATACTCCAGGACCCGACAGCACTCTACAAGACCCTTAGCAACACAACGGAACCTCACTAAAACCCTATGGGCTCCTACAGAACACTGCAGGTGCCTATGGAACCCTACAGACCCCTACGGAACCCTACAGACACCTGCGGGCACTTACAGAACCCTGCAGGCCCCTACGGAACGCTACAAGTCCATACAGAACCCCACAGGGCCCTACGGAACTTTACCAGCCACTACGGAACTCTACGGGCCCCTACGGAACCCTGCAGAACCCTCCGGAACCTTACAGAATCCCACAGACTCCTACAGACTCCCTGCGGGCACTTACACAACCCTACAGGCCCCTACGGAACACTGGCCAGCCCCTACGGAAGGAACCTTACGAACCCCTACAGAACACTACTGGCTCCTGCGGTACTCTACAGGCCCTCTAGGGAACCTACGAAGCTCTACTGAGCCCTATGGATCCTTACAGAACAGTATGGGCCCCTTCAGACCTCTGCGGGCGCTTATGGGAAACCTACAGGACCCTACAGAACTGTACGAGACTCTACAGGCCCCTAGGGAACACCACCGGCCCCTACGGAACCCTACACAACCCTCTGGAAACTTATGGCACCCTACAAGCTCCTACCAACCCCTGCGGGTACTTACACAACCCTACAGGCCCCTACGGAAATCTACGGGAGTCCACGGGCCCCTAGGGAACCCTACAGATTTCGACGGAACCCTACTAGCTCCTCTGGAACCCTACAGAATACTCCAGGACCCGACAGCACTCTACAAGACCCTTAGCAACACAACGGAACCTCACTAAAACCCTATGGGCTCCTACAGAACACTGCAGGTGCCTATGGAACACTACAGACCCCTACGGAATACTACCAGCCACTACAGTAAAATATGGCCCCTACGGAACTCTACGGAACCTGACAGAAACACTGTGCGCCCCTACAGGCCCTTGCGGGCACTTGCAGAACTCTGCAGGAACCCGCGGAACTTTATGGAACCCTACCAGCCCCTACGGAAGCCTAAAGACCCTTGCATGCAGTTACGGAACGGTACAGGGCCCTACGGAACTTTACCAGCCCACTACGGAACTCTACGGGCCCCTACAGAACCCTCCAGAACCCTCCAGAACCTTACAGAATCCCACGGATTCCTACAGACTCCTGCGGGCACTTACTCAAGCCCTAGAGGACCCCTACGGAACACTGCCAGCCCCCTACGGAAGGAACCTTACGGGCCCCTACAGAACACTACTGGCTCCTGCGGTACTCTACAGGCCTCTAGGGGAACCTACGAAGCTCTACGGAGCCCTATGGATCCTTACGGACCAGTACGGGCCCCTTCAGACCTCTGCGGGCGCTTATGGAAACCTACAGGACCCTACGGAACTGTACGAGACTCTACAGGCCCCTAGGGAACACCACAGGCCCCTACGGAACCGTACGAGACTCTACAGGCCCCTAGGGAACACCACAGGCCCCTACGGAACCCTACACAACCCTCTGGAAACTTATGGCACCCTACAAGCTCCTACCAACCCCTGCGGGTACTTACACAACCCTACAGGCCCCTACGGAATTCTACGGGAGTCCACAGGCCCCTAGGGAACCCTACAGATTTCGACAGAACCCTACGAGCTCCTCTGGAACCCTACAGAATACTCCAGGACCCGACAGCACTCTACAAGACCCTTAGCAACACAACGGAACCTCACTAAAACCCTATGGGCTCCTACAGAACACTGCAGGTGCCTACGGAACACTACAGACCCCTACGGAATACTACCAGCCGCTACGGAAACCTATGGCCCCTACGGAACTCTACGGAACCTGACAGAAACACTGTGGGCCCCTACAGTCCCTTGCGGGCACTTGCAGAATTCTGCAGGAACCCACGGAACTTTATGGAACCCTACCAGCCCCTACGGAAGCCTAAAGACCCTTGCAGGCAGTTACGGAACGGTACAGGGCCCTAGGAAACTTTACCAGCCACTATGGAACTCTAGGGGCCCCTACAGAACCCTGCAGAACCCTCCGGAACCTTACAGAATTCCACAGACTCCTACAGACTCCTGCGGGCACTTACTCAACCCTAGCGGACCCTACGGAACACTGCCAGCCCCTATGGAAGGAACCCTACGGGCCCCTACAGAACACTACTGGCTCCTGCGGTACTCTACAGGCCTCTAGGGAACCTACGAAGCTCTACTGAGCCCTGTGAATCCTTACGAAACAATATGGGCCCCTTCAGACCTCTGCGGGCGCTTATGGAAACCTACAGGACCCTAGGGAGCACCACAGGCCCCTACGGAACCGTGCGAGACTCTACAGGCCCCTAGGGAACACCACCGGCCCCTACGGAACCCTACACAACCCTCTGGAAACTTATGGCACCCTACAAGCTCCTACCAACCCCTGCGGGTACTTACACAACCCTACAGGTCCCTACGGAAATCTACGGGACTCCACGGGCCCCAAGGGAACCCTACGGATTTTGACGGAACCCTACCAGCCCCTCTGGAATCCTACAGAAGACTCCAGGACCCGACAGCACTCTACAAGACCCTTAGCAACACAACGGAACCTCACTAAAACCCTATGGGCTCCTACAGAACACTGCAGGTGCCTACGGAACCCTACGAGCCCCTACGGAATACTACCAGCCACTACAGTAAAATATGGCCCCTACGGAACTCTACGGAACCTGACAGAAACACTGTGCGCCCCTACAGGCCCTTGCGGGCACTTGCAGAACTCTGCAGGAACCCGCGGAACTTTATGGAACACTACCAGCCCCTACGGAAGCCTAAAGACCCTTGCAGGCAGTTACGGAACGGTACAGGGCCCTAGGGAACTTTACCAGCCACTACGGAACTCTACGGGCCCCTACAGAACCCTGCAGAACCCTCCGGAACCTTACAGAATCCCACGGATTCCTACAGACTCCTGCGGGCACTTACTCAACCCTAGAGGACCCTACGGAACACTGCCAGCCCCTATGGAAGGAACCCTACGGACCCCTACAGAACACTACTGGCTCCTGCGGTACTCTACAGGCCTCTAGGGAACCTACGAAGCTCTACTGAGCCCTGTGGATCCTTACGGAACAGTACGGGCCCCTTCAGACCTCTGCGGGCGCTTATGGAAAACTACAGGACCCTACGGAACTGTACGAGACTCTACAGGCCCCTAGGGAACACCACAGGCCCCTACGGAACCCTACACAACCCTCTGGAAACTTATGGCACCCTACAAGCTCCTACCAACCCCTGCGGGCACTTACACAACCCTACAGGCCCCTACGGAAATCTACGGGACTCCACGGGCCCCTAGGGAACCCTACAGATTTCAACGGAACCTTACGAGCCCCTCTGGAACCCTACAGAATACTCCAGGACCCGACAGCACTCTACAAGACCCTTAGCAACACAACGGAACCTCACTAAAACCCTATGGGCTCCTACAGAACACTGCAGGTGCCTATGGAACACTACAGACCCCTACAGACACCTGCGGGCACTTACAGAACCCTGCAGGCCCCTACGGAACGCTACAGGTCCATACAGAACCCCACAGGGCCCTACGGAACTTTACCAGCCACTACGGAACTCTACGGGCCCCTACAGAACCCTGCAGAACCCTCCGGAACCTTACAGAATCCCACGAATTCCTACAGACTCCTGCGGGCACTTACACAAACCTACAGGCCCCAACGGAACACTGCCAGCCCCTACGGAAGGAACCTTACGGGCCCCTACAGAACACTACTGGCTCCTGCGGTACTCTACGGGCCTCTAGGGAACCCTACGGATTTTGACGGAACCCTACCAGCCCCTCTGGAACCCTACAGAATACTACAGGACCTGACAGCACTCTACAAGACCCTTAGCAACACAACGGAACCTCACGAAAACCCTATGGGCTCCTACAGAACACTGCAGGTGCCTACGGAACCCTACAGACCCCTACGGAATACTACCAGCCACTACAGTAAAATATGGCCCCTACGGAACTCTACGGAACCTGACAGAAACACTGTGCGCCCCTACAGGCCCTTGCGGGCACTTGCAGAATTCTGCAGGAACCCGCGGAACTTTATGGAACCCTACCAGCCCCTACGGAAGCCTAAAGACCCTTGCAGGCAGTTACGGAACGGTACAGGGCCCTAGGGAACTTTACCAGCCACTACGGAACTCTACGGGCCCCTACAGAACCCTGCAGAACCCTCCAGAACCTTACAGAATCCCACGGATGCCTACAGACTCCTGCGGGCACTTACTCAACCCTAGAGGACCCTACGGAACACTGCCAGCCCCTATGGAAGGAACCTTACGGGCCCCTACAGAACACTACTAGCTCCTGCGGTACTCTACAGGTTTCTAGGGAACCTACGAAGCTCTACGGAGCCCTATGGATCCTTACGGAACAGTACGGGCCCCTTCAGACCTCTGCGGGCGCTTATGGAAACCTACAGTACCTTACGGAACTGTACGAGACTCTACAGGCTCCTAGGAAACACCACAGGCCCCTACGGAACCCTACACAACCCTCTGGAAACTTATGGCACCCTACAAGCTCCTACCAACCCCTGCGGGCATATACAGAACCCTACAGGTCGCTATGGAAATCTACGGGGCTCCACAGGCCCCTAGGGAAGCCTACGGATTTTGACGGAACCTTACGAGCCCCTCTGGAACCCTACAGAATACTCCAGGACCCGACAGCACTCTACAAGACCCTTAGCAACACAACGGAACCTCACTAAAACCCTATGGGCTCCTACAGAACACTGCAGGTGCCTACGGAATCCTAAAGAACCCTACAGACACCTGCGGGCACTTACAGAACCCTGCAGGCCCCTACGGAACGCTACAGGTCCATACAGAACCCCACAGGGCCCTACGGAACTTTACCAGCCACTACGGAACTCTACGGGCCCCTACAGAACCCTGCAGAACCCTCCGGAACCTTACAGAATCCCACGAATTCCTACAGACTCCTGCGGGCACTTACACAAACCTACAGGCCCCTACGGAACACTGCCAGCCCCTACGGAAGGAACCTTACGGGCCCCTACAGAACACTACTGGCTCCTGCGGTACTCTACGGGCCTCTAGGGAACCCTACGGATTTTGACGGAACCCTACCAGCCCCTCTGGAACCCTACAGAATACTCCAGGACCCGACAGCACTCTACAAGACCCTTAGCAACACAACGGAACCTCACGAAAACCCTATGGGCTCCTACAGAACACTGCAGGTGCCTACGGAACCCTACAGACCCCTACGGAATACTACCAGCCACTACAGTAAAATATGGCCCCTACGGAACTCTACGGAACCTGACAGAAACACTGTGCGCCCCTACAGGCCCTTGCGGGCACTTGCAGAATTCTGCAGGAACCCGCGGAACTTTATGGAACCCTACCAGCCCCTACGGAAGCCTAAAGACCCTTGCAGGCAGTTACGGAACGGTACAGGGCCCTAGGGAACTTTACCAGCCACTACGGAACTCTACGGGCCCCTACAGAACCCTGCAGAACCCTCCGGAACCTTACAGAATCCCACGGATGCCTACAGACTCCTGCGGGCACTTACTCAACCCTAGAGGACCCTACGGAACACTGCCAGCCCCTATGGAAGGAACCTTACGGGCCCCTACAGAACACTACTGGCTCCTGCGGTACTCTACAGGCCTCTAGGGAACCTACGAAGCTCTACGGAGCCCTATGGATCCTTACGGAACAGTACGGGCCCCTTCAGACCTCTGTGGGCGCTTATGGAAACCTACAGGACCCTACGGAACTCTACGAGACTCTACAGGCTCCTAGGAAACACCACAGGCCCCTACGGAACCCTACACAACCCTCTGGAAACTTATGGCACCCTACAAGATCCTACCAACCCCTGCGGGCATATACAGAACCCTACAGGTCGCTATGGAAATCTACGGGGCTCCACAGGCCCCTAGGGAAGCCTGCAGATTTCAACGGATCCCTACGAGCCCCTCTGGAACCCTACAGAATACTCCAGGACCCGACAGCACTCTACAAGACCCTTAGCAACACAACGGAACCTCACGAAAACCCTATGGGCTCCTACAGAACACTGCAGGTGCCTACGGAATCCTACAGAACCCTACAGACACCTGCGGGCACTTACAGAACCCTGCAGGCCCCTACGGAACGCTACAGGTCCATACAGAACCCCACAGGGCCCTACGGAACTTTACCAGCCACTACGGAACTCTACGGGCCCCTACAGAACCCTGCAGAACCCTCCGGAACCTTACAGAATCCCACGAATTCCTACAGACTCCTGCGGGCACTTACACAACCCTACAGGCCCCTACGGAACACTGCCAGCCCCTACGGAAGGAACCTTACGGGCCCCTACAGAACACTACTGGCTCCTGCGGTACTCTACAGGCCTCTAGGGAACCTACGAAGCTCTACGGAGCCCTATGGATCCTTACGGAACAGTACGGGCCCCTTCAGACCTCTGCGGGCGCTTATGGAAACCTACAGGACCCTACGGAACTGTACGAGACTCTACAGGCCCCTAGGGAACACCACAGGCCCCTACGGAACCCTACACAACCCTCTGGAAACTTATGGCACCCTACAAGCTCCTACCAACCCCTGCGGGCACTTACACAACCCTACAGGCCCCTACGGAAATCTACGGGACTCCACGGGCCCCTAGGGAACCCTACAGATTTCAACGGAACCTTACGAGCCCCTCTGGAACCCTACAGAATACTCCAGGACCCGACAGCACTCTACAAGACCCTTAGCAACACAACGGAACCTCACTAAAACCCTATGGGCTCCTACAGAACACTGCAGGTGCCTATGGAACACTACAGACCCCTACGGAATACTACCAGCCACTACAGTAAAATATGGCCCCTACGGAACTCTACGGAACCTGACAGAAACACTGTGCGCCCCTACAGGCCCTTGCGGGCACTTGCAGAACTCTGCAGGAACCCACGGAACTTTATGGAACCCTACCAGCCCCTACGGAAGCCTAAAGACCCTTGCATGCAGTTACGGAACGGTACAGGGCCCTACGGAACTTTACCAGCCACTACGGAACTCTACGGGCCCCTACAGAACCCTCCAGAACCCTCCAGAACCTTACAGAATCCCACGGATTCCTACAGACTCCTGCGGGCACTTACTCAACCCTAGAGGACCCTACGGAACACTGCCAGCCCCTACGGAAGGAACCTTACGGGCCCCTACAGAACACTACTGGCTCCTGCGGTACTCTACGGGCCTCTAGGGAACCCTACGGATTTTGACGGAACACTACCAGCCCCTCTGGAACCCTACAGAATACTACAGGACCCGACAGCACTCTACAAGACCCTTAGCAACACAACGGAACCTCACGAAAACCCTATGGGCTCCTACAGAACACTGCAGGTGCCTACGGAACCCTACGAGCCCCTATGGAATACTACCAGCCACTACAGTAAAATATGGCCCATACGGAACTCTACGGAACCTGACAGAAACACTGTGCGCCCCTACAGGCCCTTGCGGGCACTTGCAGAATTCTGCAGGAACCCGCGGAACTTTATGGAACCCTACCAGCCCCTACGGAAGCCTAAAGACCCTTGCAGGCAGTTACGGAACGGTACAGGGCCCTAGGGAACTTTACCAGCCACTACGGAACTCTACGGGCCCCTACAGAACCCTGCAGAACCCTCCAGAACCTTACAGAATCCCACGGATGCCTACAGACTCCTGCGGGCACTTACTCAACCCTAGAGGACCCTACGGAACACTGCCAGCCCCTACGGAAGGAACCTTACGGGCCCCTACAGAACACTACTGGCTCCTGCGGTACTCTACAGGCCTCTAGGGAACCTACGAAGCTCTACGGAGCCCTATGGATCCTTACAGACCAGTATGGGCCCCTTCAGACCTCTGCGGGCGCTTATGGAAACCTACAGGACCTTACGGAACTGTACGAGACTCTACAGGCTCCTAGGAAACACCACAGGCCCCTACGGAACCCTACACAACCCTCTGGAAACTTATGGCACCCTACAAGATCCTACCAACCCCTGCGGGCATATAAAGAACCCTACAGGTCGCTATGGAAATCTACGGGGCTCCACAGGCCCCTAGGGAAGCCTACGGATTTTGACGGAACCTTACGAGCCCCTCTGGAACCCTACAGAATACTCCAGGACCCGACAGCACTCTACAAGACCCTTAGCAACACAACGGAACCTCACGAAAACCCTATGGGCTCCTACAGAACACTGCAGGTGCCTACGGAATCCTACAGAACCCTACAGACACCTGCGGGCACTTACAGAACCCTGCAGGCCCCTACGGAACGCTACAGGTCCATACAGAACCCCACAGGGCCCTACGGAACTTTACCAGCCACTACGGAACTCTACGGGCCCCTACAGAACCCTGCAGAACCCTCCGGAACCTTACAGAATCCCACGAATTCCTACAGACTCCTGCGGGCACTTACACAAACCTACAGGCCCCAACGGAACACTGCCAGCCCCTACGGAAGGAACCTTACGGGCCCCTACAGAACACTACTGGCTCCTGCGGTACTCTACGGGCCTCTAGGGAACCCTACGGATTTTGACGGAACCCTACCAGCCCCTCTGGAACCCTACAGAATACTACAGGACCTGACAGCACTCTACAAGACCCTTAGCAACACAACGGAACCTCACGAAAACCCTATGGGCTCCTACAGAACACTGCAGGTGCCTACGGAACCCTACAGACCCCTACGGAATACTACCAGCCACTACAGTAAAATATGGCCCCTACGGAACTCTACGGAACCTGACAGAAACACTGTGCGCCCCTACAGGCCCTTGCGGGCACTTGCAGAATTCTGCAGGAACCCGCGGAACTTTATGGAACCCTACCAGCCCCTACGGAAGCCTAAAGACCCTTGCAGGCAGTTACGGAACGGTACAGGGCCCTAGGGAACTTTACCAGCCACTACGGAACTCTACGGGCCCCTACAGAACCCTGCAGAACCCTCCAGAACCTTACAGAATCCCACGGATGCCTACAGACTCCTGCGGGCACTTACTCAACCCTAGAGGACCCTACGGAACACTGCCAGCCCCTATGGAAGGAACCTTACGGGCCCCTACAGAACACTACTAGCTCCTGCGGTACTCTACAGGTTTCTAGGGAACCTACGAAGCTCTACGGAGCCCTATGGATCCTTACGGAACAGTACGGGCCCCTTCAGACCTCTGCGGGCGCTTATGGAAACCTACAGTACCTTACGGAACTGTACGAGACTCTACAGGCTCCTAGGAAACACCACAGGCCCCTACGGAACCCTACACAACCCTCTGGAAACTTATGGCACCCTACAAGCTCCTACCAACCCCTGCGGGCATATACAGAACCCTACAGGTCGCTATGGAAATCTACGGGGCTCCACAGGCCCCTAGGGAAGCCTACGGATTTTGACGGAACCTTACGAGCCCCTCTGGAACCCTACAGAATACTCCAGGACCCGACAGCACTCTACAAGACCCTTAGCAACACAACGGAACCTCACCAAAACCCTATGGGCTCCTACAGAACACTGCAGGTGCCTACGGAATCCTACAGAACCCTACAGACACCTGCGGGCACTTACAGAACCCTGCAGGCCCCTACGGAACGCTACAGGTCCATACAGAACCCCACAGGGCCCTACGGAACTTTACCAGCCACTACGGAACTCTACGGGCCCCTACAGAACCCTGCAGAACCCTCCGGAACCTTACAGAATCCCACGAATTCCTACAGACTCCTGCGGGCACTTACACAAACCTACAGGCCCCTACGGAACACTGCCAGCCCCTACGGAAGGAACCTTACGGGCCCCTACAGAACACTACTGGCTCCTGCGGTACTCTACGGGCCTCTAGGGAACCCTACGGATTTTGACGGAACCCTACCAGCCCCTCTGGAACCCTACAGAATACTCCAGGACCCGACAGCACTCTACAAGACCCTTAGCAACACAACGGAACCTCACGAAAACCCTATGGGCTCCTACAGAACACTGCAGGTGCCTACGGAACCCTACAGACCCCTACGGAATACTACCAGCCACTACAGTAAAATATGGCCCCTACGGAACTCTACGGAACCTGACAGAAACACTGTGCGCCCCTACAGGCCCTTGCGGGCACTTGCAGAATTCTGCAGGAACCCGCGGAACTTTATGGAACCCTACCAGCCCCTACGGAAGCCTAAAGACCCTTGCAGGCAGTTACGGAACGGTACAGGGCCCTAGGGAACTTTACCAGCCACTACGGAACTCTACGGGCCCCTACAGAACCCTGCAGAACCCTCCGGAACCTTACAGAATCCCACGGATGCCTACAGACTCCTGCGGGCACTTACTCAACCCTAGAGGACCCTACGGAACACTGCCAGCCCCTATGGAAGGAACCTTACGGGCCCCTACAGAACACTACTGGCTCCTGCGGTACTCTACAGGCCTCTAGGGAACCTACGAAGCTCTACGGAGCCCTATGGATCCTTACGGAACAGTACGGGCCCCTTCAGACCTCTGTGGGCGCTTATGGAAACCTACAGGACCCTACGGAACTGTACGAGACTCTACAGGCCCTTAGGGAACACCACAGGCCCTACGGAACCCTACACAACCCTCTGGAAACTTATGGCACCCTACAAGATCCTACCAACCCCTGCGGGCATATACAGAACCCTACAGGTCGCTATGGAAATCTACGGGGCTCCACAGGCCCCTAGGGAAGCCTGCAGATTTCAACGGATCCCTACGAGCCCCTCTGGAACCCTACAGAATACTCCAGGACCCGACAGCACTCTACAAGACCCTTAGCAACACAACGGAACCTCACGAAAACCCTATGGGCTCCTACAGAACACTGCAGGTGCCTACGGAATCCTACAGAACCCTACAGACACCTGCGGGCACTTACAGAACCCTGCAGGCCCCTACGGAACGCTACAGGTCCATACAGAACCCCACAGGGCCCTACGGAACTTTACCAGCCACTACGGAACTCTACGGGCCCCTACAGAACCCTGCAGAACCCTCCGGAACCTTACAGAATCCCACGAATTCCTACAGACTCCTGCGGGCACTTACACAAACCTACAGGCCCCTACGGAACACTGCCAGCCCCTACGGAAGGAACCTTACGGGCCCCTACAGAACACTACTGGCTCCTGCGGTACTCTACGGGCCTCTAGGGAACCCTACGGATTTTGACGGAACCCTACCAGCCCCTCTGGAACCCTACAGAATACTCCAGGACCCGACAGCACTCTACAAGACCCTTAGCAACACAACGGAACCTCACGAAAACCCTATGGGCTCCTACAGAACACTGCAGGTGCCTACGGAACCCTACAGACCCCTACGGAATACTACCAGCCACTACAGTAAAATATGGCCCCTACGGAACTCTACGGAACCTGACAGAAACACTGTGCGCCCCTACAGGCCCTTGCGGGCACTTGCAGAATTCTGCAGGAACCCGCGGAACTTTATGGAACCCTACCAGCCCCTACGGAAGCCTAAAGACCCTTGCAGGCAGTTACGGAACGGTACAGGGCCCTAGGGAACTTTACCAGCCACTACGGAACTCTACGGGCCCCTACAGAACCCTGCAGAACCCTCCGGAACCTTACAGAATCCCACGGATGCCTACAGACTCCTGCGGGCACTTACTCAACCCTAGAGGACCCTACGGAACACTGCCAGCCCCTATGGAAGGAACCTTACGGGCCCCTACAGAACACTACTGGCTCCTGCGGTACTCTACAGGCCTCTAGGGAACCTACGAAGCTCTACGGAGCCCTATGGATCCTTACGGAACAGTACGGGCCCCTTCAGACCTCTGTGGGCGCTTATGGAAACCTACAGGACCCTACGGAACTGTACGAGACTCTACAGGCCCTTAGGGAACACCACAGGCCCTACGGAACCCTACACAACCCTCTGGAAACTTATGGCACCCTACAAGATCCTACCAACCCCTGCGGGCATATACAGAACCCTACAGGTCGCTATGGAAATCTACGGGGCTCCACAGGCCCCTAGGGAAGCCTGCAGATTTCAACGGATCCCTACGAGCCCCTCTGGAACCCTACAGAATACTCCAGGACCCGACAGCACTCTACAAGACCCTTAGCAACACAACGGAACCTCACGAAAACCCTATGGGCTCCTACAGAACACTGCAGGTGCCTACGGAATCCTACAGAACCCTACAGACACCTGCGGGCACTTACAGAACCCTGCAGGCCCCTACGGAACGCTACAGGTCCATACAGAACCCCACAGGGCCCTACGGAACTTTACCAGCCACTACGGAACTCTACGGGCCCCTACAGAACCCTGCAGAACCCTCCGGAACCTTACAGAATCCCACGGATGCCTACAGACTCCTGCGGGCACTTACTCAACCCTAGAGGACCCTACGGAACACTGCCAGCCCCTATGGAAGGAACCTTACGGGCCCCTACAGAACACTACTGGCTCCTGCGGTACTCTACAGGCCTCTAGGGAACCTACGAAGCTCTACGGAGCCCTATGGATCCTTACGGAACAGTACGGGCCCCTTCAGACCTCTGTGGGCGCTTATGGAAACCTACAGGACCCTACGGAACTGTACGAGACTCTACAGGCCCTTAGGGAACACCACAGGCCCTACGGAACCCTACACAACCCTCTGGAAACTTATGGCACCCTACAAGATCCTACCAACCCCTGCGGGCATATACAGAACCCTACAGGTCGCTATGGAAATCTACGGGGCTCCACAGGCCCCTAGGGAAGCCTGCAGATTTCAACGGATCCCTACGAGCCCCTCTGGAACCCTACAGAATACTCCAGGACCCGACAGCACTCTACAAGACCCTTAGCAACACAACGGAACCTCACGAAAACCCTATGGGCTCCTACAGAACACTGCAGGTGCCTACGGAATCCTACAGAACCCTACAGACACCTGCGGGCACTTACAGAACCCTGCAGGCCCCTACGGAACGCTACAGGTCCATACAGAACCCCACAGGGCCCTACGGAACTTTACCAGCCACTACGGAACTCTACGGGCCCCTACAGAACCCTGCAGAACCCTCCGGAACCTTACAGAATCCCACGAATTCCTACAGACTCCTGCGGGCACTTACACAAACCTACAGGCCCCTACGGAACACTGCCAGCCCCTACGGAAGGAACCTTACGGGCCCCTACAGAACACTACTGGCTCCTGCGGTACTCTACGGGCCTCTAGGGAACCCTACGGATTTTGACGGAACCCTACCAGCCCCTCTGGAACCCTACAGAATACTCCAGGACCCGACAGCACTCTACAAGACCCTTAGCAACACAACGGAACCTCACGAAAACCCTATGGGCTCCTACAGAACACTGCAGGTGCCTACGGAACCCTACAGACCCCTACGGAATACTACCAGCCACTACAGTAAAATATGGCCCCTACGGAACTCTACGGAACCTGACAGAAACACTGTGCGCCCCTACAGGCCCTTGCGGGCACTTGCAGAATTCTGCAGGAACCCGCGGAACTTTATGGAACCCTACCAGCCCCTACGGAAGCCTAAAGACCCTTGCAGGCAGTTACGGAACGGTACAGGGCCCTAGGGAACTTTACCAGCCACTACGGAACTCTACGGGCCCCTACAGAACCCTGCAGAACCCTCCGGAACCTTACAGAATCCCACGGATGCCTACAGACTCCTGCGGGCACTTACTCAACCCTAGAGGACCCTACGGAACACTGCCAGCCCCTATGGAAGGAACCTTACGGGCCCCTACAGAACACTACTGGCTCCTGCGGTACTCTACAGGCCTCTAGGGAACCTACGAAGCTCTACGGAGCCCTATGGATCCTTACGGAACAGTACGGGCCCCTTCAGACCTCTGTGGGCGCTTATGGAAACCTACAGGACCCTACGGAACTGTACGAGACTCTACAGGCCCTTAGGGAACACCACAGGCCCTACGGAACCCTACACAACCCTCTGGAAACTTATGGCACCCTACAAGATCCTACCAACCCCTGCGGGCATATACAGAACCCTACAGGTCGCTATGGAAATCTACGGGGCTCCACAGGCCCCTAGGGAAGCCTGCAGATTTCAACGGATCCCTACGAGCCCCTCTGGAACCCTACAGAATACTCCAGGACCCGACAGCACTCTACAAGACCCTTAGCAACACAACGGAACCTCACGAAAACCCTATGGGCTCCTACAGAACACTGCAGGTGCCTACGGAATCCTACAGAACCCTACAGACACCTGCGGGCACTTACAGAACCCTGCAGGCCCCTACGGAACGCTACAGGTCCATACAGAACCCCACAGGGCCCTACGGAACTTTACCAGCCACTACGGAACTCTACGGGCCCCTACAGAACCCTGCAGAACCCTCCGGAACCTTACAGAATCCCACGAATTCCTACAGACTCCTGCGGGCACTTACACAAACCTACAGGCCCCTACGGAACACTGCCAGCCCCTACGGAAGGAACCTTACGGGCCCCTACAGAACACTACTGGCTCCTGCGGTACTCTACAGGCCTCTAGGGAACCTACGAAGCTCTACGGAGCCCTATGGATCCTTACGGAACAGTACGGGCCCCTTCAGACCTCTGCGGGCGCTTATGGAAACCTACAGGACCCTACGGAACTGTACGAGACTCTACAGGCCCCTAGGGAACACCACAGGCCCCTACGGAACCCTACACAACTCCCTGGAAACTTATGGCACACTACAAGATCCTACCAACCCCTGCGGGCACTTACACAACCCTACACGCCCCTACGGAAATCTACGGGACTCCACGGGCCCCTAGGGAAGCCTACAGATTTCAACGGAACCCTACGAGCCCCTCTGGAACCCTACAGAATACTCCAGGACCCGACAGCACTCTACAAGACCCTTAGCGACACAACGGAACCTCACTAAAACCCTATGGGCTCCTACAGAACACTGCAGGTGCCTACGGAACACTACAGACCCCTACGGAATACTACCAGCCGCGACGGAAACCTATGGCCCCTACGGAACTCTACGGAACCTGACAGAAACACTGTGCGCCCCTACAGTCCCTTGCGGGCACTTGCAGAATTCTGCAGGAACCCACGGAACTTTATGGAACCCTACCAGCCCCTACGGAAGCCTAAAGACCCTTGCAGGCAGTTACGGAACGGTACAGGGCCCTAGGGAACTTTACCAGCCACTACGGAACTCTAGGGGCCCCTACGGAACCCTGCAGAACCCTCCGGAACCTTACAGAATCTCACAGACTCCTACAGACTCCTGCGGGCACTTACTCAACCCTAGCGGACCCTACGGAACACTGCCAGCCCCTGTGGAAGGAACCCTACGGGCCCCTACAGAACACTACTGGCTCCTGCGGTACTCTACAGGCCTCTAGGGAACCTACGAAGCTCTACTGAGCCCTGTGGATCCTTACGAAACAGTACGGGCCCCTTCAGACCTCTGCGGGCGCTTACGGAAACATACAGGACCCTACGGAACTCTACGAGACTCTACAGGCCCCTAGGAAACACCACAGGCCCCTACGGAACCCTACACAACCCTCTGGAAACTTATGGCACCCTACAAGATCCTAGCAACCCCTGCGGGCATATACAGAACCCTACAGGTCCCTACGGAAATCTACGGGACTCCACGGGCCCCTAGGGAAGCCTACGGATTTCGACGGAACCTTACGAGCCGCTCTGGAACCCTACAGAATACTCCAGGACCCGACAGCACTCTACAAGACCCTTAGCAACACAACGGAACCTCACTAAAACCCTATGGGCTCCTACAGAACACTGCAGGCGCCTACGGAACCCTACACACCCCTACAAAACCCTACAGACACCTGCGGGCACTTACAGAACCCTGCAGGCCCCTACGGAACGCTACAGGTCCATACAGAACCCCACAGGCCCCTACGGAACTTTACCAGCCACTACGGAACTCTACGGGCCCCTACAGAACCCTGCAGAACCCTCCGGAACCATACAGAATCCCACGAATTCCTACAGACTCCTGCGGGCACTTACACAAACCTACAGGCCCCTACGGAACACTGCCAGCCCCTACGGAAGGAACCTTACGGGCCCCTACAGAACACTACTGGCTCCTGCGGTACTCTACAGGCCTCTAGGGAACCCTACGGATTTTGACGGAACCCTACCAGCCCCTCTGGAACCCTACAGAATACTACAGGACGCGACAGCACTCTACAAGACCCTTAGCGACACAACGGAACCTCACTAAAACCCTATGGGCTCCTACAGAACACTGCAGGCGCCTACGGAATCCTACAGAACCCTACAGACACCTGCGGGCACTTACAGAACCCTGCAGGCCCCTACGGAACCCTACAGGTCCATACAGAACCCCACAGGGCCCTACGGAACTTTACCAGCCACTACAGAACTCTACTGGCCCCTACAGAACCCTGCAGAACCCTCCGGAACCTTACAGAATCCCACGGATTCCTACAGACTCCTGCGGGCACTTACTCAACCCTAGAGGCCCCTACGGAACACTGCCAGCCCCTATGGAAGGAACCTTACGGGCCCCTACAGAACACTGCTGGCTCCTGCGGTACTCTACAGGCCTCTAGGGAACCTACGAAGCTCTACGGAGCCCTATGGATCCTTACGGCACAGTACGGGCCCCTTCAGACCTCTGCGGGCGCTTACGGAAACATACAGGACCCTACGGAACTGTACGAGACTCTACAGGCCCCTAGGGAACACCACAGGCCTCTACGGAACCCTACACAAACCTCCGGAAACATATGGCACCCTACAAGCTCCTACCAACCCCTGCGGGCACTTACACAACCCTACAGGCCCCTACGGAAATCTACGGGAGTCCACGGGCCCCTAGGGAAGCCTACAGATTTGGACGGAACCTTACGAGCACATCTGGAACCCTACAGAATACTCCAGGACCCGACAGCACTCTACAAGACCCTTAGCGACACAACGGAACCTCACTAAAACCCTATGGGCTCCTACAGAACACTGCAGGTGCCTACGGAACACTACAGACCCCTACGGAATACTACCAGCCTCTACGGACACCTATGGCCCCTACGGAACTCTACGGAACCTGACAGAAACATTGTGCGCCCCTACATGCCCTTGCAGGCACTTGCAGAACTCTGCAGGAACCCACGGAACTTTATGGAACCTTCCCAGCCCCTACGGAAGCCTAAAGACCCTTGCAGGCAGTTACGGAACGGTACAGGGCCCTACGGAACTTTACCAGCCACTATGGAACTCTACGGGCCCCTACAGAACCCTCCGGAACCTTACAGAATCCCACAGACTCCTACAGACTCCTGCGGGCACTTACTCAACCCTAGAGGACCCTACGGAACACTGCCAGCCCCTATGGAAGGAACCCTACGGGCCCCTACAGAACACTACTGGCTCCTGCGGTACTCTACAGGCCTCTAGGGAACCTACGAAGCTCTACTGAGCCCTGTGGATCCTTACGGAACAGTACGGGCCCCTTCAGACCTCTGCGGGCGCTTATGGAAACCTACAGGACCCTACAGAACTCTACAAGACTCTACAGGCTCCTAGGAAACACCACAGGCCCCTACGGAACTGTACGAGACTCTCCAGGCCCCTAGGGAACACCACAGACCCCTACGGAACCCTACACAACCCTCTGGAAACTTATGGCACCCTACAAGCTCCTACCAACCCCTGCGGGAACTTACACAACCCTACAGGTCCCTATGGAAATCTACAGGACTCCACGGGCCCCTAGGGAAGCCTACAGATTTTGACGGAACCCTACCAGCCCCTCTTGAACCCTACAGAATACTCCAGGACCCGACAGCACTCTACAAGACCCTTAGCGACACAACGGAACCTCACTAAAACCCTATGGGCTCCTACAGAACACTGCAGGTGCCTACGGAACCCTACAGACCCCTACGGAATACTACCAGCCGCTACGGAAACCTATGGCCCCTACGGAACTCTACGGAACCTGACAGAAACACTGTACGCCCCTACAGGCCCTTGCAGGCACTTGCAGAACTCTGCAGGAAACCACGGAACTTTATGGAACCCTACCAGCCCCTACGGAAGCCTAAAGACCCTTGCAGGCAGTTACGGAACGGTACAGGGCCCTAGGGAACTTTACCAGCCACTACGGAACTCTACGGGCCCCTACGGAACCCTGCAGAACCCTCCAGAACCTTACAGAATCCCACGGATTCCTACAGACTCCTGCGGGCACTTACTCAACCCTAGCGGACCCTACGGAACACTGCCAGCCCCTATGGAAGGAACCCTACGGGCCCCTACAGAACACTACTGGCTCCTGCGGTACTCTACAGGCCTCTAGGGAACCTACGAAGCTCTACGGAGCCCTATGGATCCTTACGGAACAGTACGGGCCCCTTCAGACCTCTGCGGGCGCTTATGGAAACCTACAGGACCCTACGGAACTCTACAAGACTCTACAGGCTCCTAGGGAACACCAAAAGCCCCTACGGAACCGTACGAGACTCTCCAGGCCCCTAGGGAACACCACAGACCCCTACGGAACCCTACACAACCCTCTGGAAACTTATGGCACCCTACAAGCTCCTACCAACCCCTGCGGGAACTTACACAACCTTACAGGTCCCTATGGAAATCTACGGGACTCTCTGGGCCCCTAGGGAACCCTACAGATTTTGATGGAACCCTACCAGCCCCTCTGGAACCCTACAGAATACTCCAGGACCCAACAGCATTCTACAAGACCCTTAGCAACACAACGGAACCTCACTAAAACCCTATGGGCTCCTACAGAACATTGCAGGTGCCTACGGAACCCTACAGACCCCTACAGAACCCTACAGACACCTGCGGGCACTCACAGAACCCTGCAGGCCCCTACGGAACGCTACAGGTCCATACAGAACCCCACAGGGCCCTACGGAACTTTACCAGCCACTATGGAACTCTATGGGCCCCTACAAAACCCTGCAGAACCCTCCGGAACCTTAGAGAATCCCACGAATTCCTACAGACTCCTGCGGGCACTTACACAAACCTACAGGCCCCTACGGAACACTGCCAGCCCCTATGGAAGGAACCTTACGGGCCCCTACAGAACACTACTGGCTCCTGCGGTACTCTACAGGCCTCTAGGGAACCTACGAAGCTCTACGGAGCCCTATGGATCCTTACGGAACAGTACGGGCCCCTTCAGACCTCTGCGGGCGCTTATGGAAACCTACAGGACCCTACGGTACTGTACGAGACTCTACAGGCCCCTAGGGAACACCACAGGCCCCTACGGAACCGTACGAGACTCTACAGGCCCCTAGGGAACACCACAGGCCCCTACGGAACCCTACACAACCCTCTGGAAACTTATGGCACCCTACAAGATCCTACCAACCCCTGCGGGCACTTACACAACCCTACAGGCCCCTATGGAAATCTACGGGACTCCACGGGCCCCTAGGGAAGCCTACAGATTTTGACGGAACCCTACCAGCCCCTCTGGAACCCTACAGAATACTCCAGGACCCGACAGCACTCTACAAGACCCTTAGCGACACAACGGAACCTCACTAAAACCCTATGGGCTCCTACAGAACACTGCAGGTGCCTACGGAACTCAATAGACCCCTACGGAATACTACCAGCCGCTACGGAAACCTATGGCCCCTACGGAACTCTACGGAACCTGACAGAAACACTGTGCGCCCCTACAGGCCCTTGCGGGCACTTGCAGAACTCTGCAGGAAACCACGGAACTTTATGGAACCCTACCAGCCCCTACGGAAGCCTAAAGACCCTTGCAGGCAGTTACGGAACGGTACAGGGCCCTAGGGAACTTTACCAGCCACTACGGAACTCTACGGGCCCCTACGGAACCCTGCAGAACCCTCCAGAACCTTACACAATCCCACGGATTCCTACAGACTCCTGCGGGCACTTACTCAACCCTAGCGGACCCTACGGAACAATGCCAGCCCCTATGGAAGGAACCCTACGGGCCCCTACAGAACACTACTGGCTCCTGCGGTACTCTACAGGCCTCTAGGGAACCTACGAAGCTCTACGGAGCCCTATGGATCCTTACGGAACAGTACGGGCCCCTTCAGACCTCTGCGGGCGCTTATGGAAACCTACAGGACCCTACGGAACTGTACGAGACTCTACAGGCCCCTAGGAAACACCACAGGCCCCTACGGAACTGTACGAGACTCTCCAGGCCCCTAGGGAACACCACAGACCCCTACGGAACCCTACACAACCCTCTGGAAACTTATGGCACCCTACAAGCTCCTACCAACCCCTGCGGGCACTTACACAACCCTACAGGTTCCTACGGAAATCTATGGGACTCTACGGGCCCCTAGGGAAGCCTACAGATTTTGACGGAACCCTACGAGCCCCTCTGGAACCCTACAGAATACTCCAGGACCCGACAGCACTCTACAAGACCCTTAGCGACACAACGGAACCTCACGAAAACCCTATGGGCTCCTACAGAACACTGCAGGTGCCTACGGAACCCTACAGACCCCTACAGAATACTACCAGCCTCTACGGAAACCTATGGCCCCTACGGAACTCTACGGAACCTGACAGAAACATTGTGCGCCCCTACATGCCCTTGCAGGCACTTGCAGAACTCTGCAGGAACCCACGGAACTTTATGGAACCTTCCCAGCCCCTGCGGAAGCCTAAAGACCCTTGCAGGCAGTTACGGAACGGTACAGGGCCCTACGGAACTTTAACAGCCACTATGGAACTCTAGGGGCCCCTACAGAACCCTCCGGAACCTTACAGAATCCCGCAGACTCCTACAGACTCCTGCGGGCACTTACTCAACCCTAGAGGACCCTACGGAACACTGCCAGCCCCTACGGAAGGAACCCTACGGGCCCCTAGAGAACACTACTGGCTCCTGCGGTACTCTACAGGCCTCTAGGAAACCTACGAAGCTCTACGGAGCCCTATGGATCCTTACGGAACAGTACGGGCCCCTTCAGACCTCTGCGGGCGCTTATGGAAACCTACAGGACCCTACGGAACTCTACGAGACTCTACAGGCTCCTAGGAAACACCACAGGTCCCTACGGAACCCTACACAACCCTCTGGAAACTTATGGCACCCTACAAGCTCCTACCAACCCCTGCGGGCACTTACACAACCCTACAGGTCCCTACGGAAATCTACGGGACTCCACGGGCCCCTAGGGAAGCCTACGGATTTCGACGGAACCTTACGAGCCCCTCTGGAACCCTACAGAATACTCCAGGACCCAACAGCATTCTACAAGACCCTTAGCAACACAACGGAACCTCACTAAAACCCTATGGGCTCCTACAGAATACTGCAGGCGCCTACGGAATCCTACAGAACCCTACAGACACCTGCGGGCAATTACAGAACCCTGCAGGCCCCTACGGAACCCTACAGGTCCATACTGAACCCCACAGGGCCCTACGGAACTTTACCAGCCACTACGGAACTCTATGGGCCCCTACAGAACCCTGCAGAACCCTCCGGAACCTTACAGAATCCCACGAATTCCTACAGACTGCTGCGGGCACTTACACAAACCTACAGGCCCCTACGGAACACTGCCAGCCCCTACGGAAGGAACCTTACGGGCCCCTACAGAACACTACTGGCTCCTGCGGTACTCTACAGGCCTCTAGGGAACCTACGAAGCTCTACTGAGCCCTGTGGATCCTTACAAAACAGTACGGGCCCCTTCAGACCTCTGCGGGCGCTTATGGAAACCTACAGGACCCTACGGAACTGTACGAGACTCTACAGGCCCCTAGGGAACACCACAGGCCCCTACGGAACCGTACGAGACTCTACAGGCCCCTAGGGAACACCACAGGCCCCTACGGAACCCTACACAACCCTCTGGAAACTTATGGCACCCTACAAGATCCTACCAACCCCTGCGGGCACTTACACAACCCTACAGGCCCCTACGGAAATCTATGGGACTCTCTGGGCCCCTAGGGAACCCTACAGATTTTGACGGAACCCTACAAGCCCCTCTGGAACCCTACAGAATACTCCAGGACCCGACAGCACTCTACAAGACCCTTAGCAACACAACGGAATCTCACTAAAACCCTATGGGCTCCTACAGAACACTGCAGGTGCCTACGGAACCCTACAGACCCCTACGGAATACTACCAGCCACTGCGAAAACCTGTGGCCCCTATGGAACACTACGGAACCTGACAGAAACACTGTGGGCCCCTACAGGCCCTTGCAGGCACTTGCAGAACTCTGCAGGAACCCACGGAACTTTATGGAACCCTACCAGCCCCTACGGAAGCCTAAAGACCCTTGCAGGCAGTTACGGAACAGTACAGGGCCCTACGGAACTTTACCAGCCACTATGGAACTCTAGGGGCCCCTAAGGAACCCTGCAGAACCCTCCGGAACCTTACAGAATCCCACAGACTCCTACAGACTCCTGCGGGCACTTACTCAACCCTAGCGGACCCTACGGAACACTGCCAGCCCCTACGGAAGGAACCTTACGGGCCCCTACAGAACACTACTGGCTGCTGCGGTACTCTACAGGCCTCTAGGGAACCTACGAAGCTCTACGGAGCCCTATGGATCCTTACGGAACAGTACGGGCCCCTTCAGACCTCTGCGGGCGCTTATGGAAACCTACAGGACCCTACGGAACTGTACGAGAATCTACAGGCCCCTAGGGAACACCACCGGCCCCTACGGAACCCTACAAAACCCTCCGGAAACTTATGGAACCCTACAAGCTCCTACCAAACCCTGCGGGCACTTACACAACCCTACAGGCCCCTACGGAAATCTATGGGACTCTCTGGGCCCCTAGGGAACCCTACAGATTTTGACGGAACCCTACAAGCCCCTCTGGAACCCTACAGAATACTCCAGGACCCGACAGCCCTCTACAAGACCCTTAGCAACACAACGGAACCTCACTAAAACCCTATGGGCTCCTACAGAACACTGCAGGTGCCTACGGAACCCTACAGACCCCTACAGAATACTACCAGCCACTGCGAAAACCTGTGGCCCCTATGGAACACTACGGAACCTGACAGAAACACTGTGGGCCCCTACAGGCCCTTGCAGGCACTTGCAGAACTCTGCAGGAACCCACGGAACTTTATGGAACCCTACCAGCACCTACGGAAGCCTAAAGACACTTGCAGGCAGTTACGGAATGGTACAGGGCCCTACGGAACTTTACCAGCCACTAAGGAACTCTACGGGCTCCTACGGAACCCTGCAGAACCCTCCAGAACCTTACAGAATCCCAAGGATTCCTACAGACTCCTGCGGGTACTTACTCAACCCTAGAGGCCCCTACGGAACACTGCCAGCCCCTATGGAAGGAACCTTACGGGCCCCTACAGAACACTACTGGCTCCTGCGGTACTCTACAGGCCTCTAGGGAACCTACGAAGCTCTACGGAGCCCTGTGGATCCTTACGGAACAGTACGGGCCCCTTCAGACCTCTGCGGGCGCTTATGGAAACCTACAGGACCCTACGGAACTGTACGAGACTCTACAGGCCCCTAGGGAACACCACCGGCCCCTACGGAACCCTACACAACCCTCCGGAAACTTATGGCACCCTACAAGCTCCTACCAACCCCTGCGGGCACTTACACAACCCTACAGGCCCCTACAGAAATCTACGGGACTCCACGGGCCCCTAGGGAAGCCTACAGATTTTGACGGAACCCTACAAGCCCCTCTTGAACTCTACAGAATACTCCAGGACCCGACAGCACTCTACAAGACCCTTAGCAACACAACGGAACCTCACTAAAACCCTATGGGCTCCTACGGAACACTGCAGGCACCTACGGAACCCTACAGACCCCTACGGAACCCTACAGACACCTGCTGGAACTTACAGAACCCTGCAGGCCCCTACGGAATCCAACAGGTCCATACAGAATCCCACAGGGCCCATCGGAACTTTACCAGCCACTACGGAACTCTATGGGCCCCTACGGAACCCTGCAGAACCCTCCGGAACCTTACAGAATCCCACAGACTCCTACAGACTCCTGCGGGCACTTACACAACCCTACAGGCCTCTACGGAACACTGCCAGCCCCTATGGAAGGAACCCTACGGGCCCCTACAGAACACTACTAGCTCCTGCGGTATTCTACAGGCCTCTAGGGAACCTACGAAGCTCTACGGAACCCCATGGATCCTTACGGAACAGTACAGGCCCCTTCAGACCTCTGCGGGCGCTTATGGAAACCTACAGGACCCTACGGAACTGTACGAGACTCTACAGGCCCCTAGGGAACACCAACGGCCCCTACGGAACCCTACACAACCCTCCGGAAACTTATGGCACCCTACAAGCTCCTACCAACCCCTGCGGGCACTTATACAACCCTACAGGCCCCTACGGAACTGTACGAGACTCTACAGGCCCCTAGGGAACACCAACGGCCCCTACGGAACCCTACACAACCCTCCGGAAACTTATGGCACCCTACAAGCTCCTACCAACCCCTGCGGGCACTTACACAACCCTACAGGCCCCTACGGAAATCTACCAGACTCCACGGGCCCCTAGGGAAGCCTACAATTTTGACGGAACCCTACAAGCCCCTCTGTAAGCCTACAGAATACTCCAGGACCCGACAGCACTCTACAAGACCCTTAGCAACACAACGGAACCTCACGAAAACCCTATGGGCTCCTACAGAACACTGCAGGCACCTACGGAACCCTACAGACCCCTACGGAACCGTACAGACACCTGCTGGAACTTACAGAACCCTGCAGGCCCCTACGGAATCCAACAGGTCCATACAGAACCCCACAGGGCCCATCGGAACTTTACCAGCCACTACGGAACTCTATGGGCCCCTACGGAACCCTGCAGAACCCTCCGGAACCTTACAGAATCCCACAGACTCCTACAGACTCCTGCGGGCACTTACACAACCCTACAGGCCTCTACGGAACACTGCCAGCCCCTATGGAAGGAACCCTACGGGCCCCTACAGAACACTACTAGCTCCTGCGGTATTCTACAGGCCTCTAGGGAACCTACGAAGCTCTACGGAACCCTATGGATCCTTACGGAACAGTACGGGCCCCTTCAAACCTCTGCAGGCGCTTATGGAAACCTACAGGACCCTACGGAACTGTACGAGACTCTACAGGCCCCTAGGGAACACCACCGGCCCCTACGGAACCCTACACAACCCTCCGGAAACTTATGGCACCCTACAAGCTCCTACCAACCCCTGCGGGCACTTACACAACCCTACAGGCCCCTACAGAAATCTACGGGACTCCACGGGCCCCTAGGGAAGCCTACAGATTTTGACGGAACCCTACAAGCCCCTCTTGAACTCTACAGAATACTCCAGGACCCGACAGCACTCTACAAGACCCTTAGCAACACAACGGAACCTCACTAAAACCCTATGGGCTCCTACGGAACACTGCAGGCACCTACGGAACCCTACAGACCCCTACGGAACCCTACAGACACCTGCTGGAACTTACAGAACCCTGCAGGCCCCTACGGAATCCAACAGGTCCATACAGAATCCCACAGGGCCCATCGGAACTTTACCAGCCACTACGGAACTCTATGGGCCCCTACGGAACCCTGCAGAACCCTCCGGAACCTTACAGAATCCCACAGACTCCTACAGACTCCTGCGGGCACTTACACAACCCTACAGGCCTCTACGGAACACTGCCAGCCCCTATGGAAGGAACCCTACGGGCCCCTACAGAACACTACTAGCTCCTGCGGTATTCTACAGGCCTCTAGGGAACCTACGAAGCTCTACGGAACCCCATGGATCCTTACGGAACAGTACAGGCCCCTTCAGACCTCTGCGGGCGCTTATGGAAACCTACAGGACCCTACGGAACTGTACGAGACTCTACAGGCCCCTAGGGAACACCAACGGCCCCTACGGAACCCTACACAACCCTCCGGAAACTTATGGCACCCTACAAGCTCCTACCAACCCCTGCGGGCACTTATACAACCCTACAGGCCCCTACGGAACTGTACGAGACTCTACAGGCCCCTAGGGAACACCAACGGCCCCTACGGAACCCTACACAACCCTCCGGAAACTTATGGCACCCTACAAGCTCCTACCAACCCCTGCGGGCACTTACACAACCCTACAGGCCCCTACGGAAATCTACCAGACTCCACGGGCCCCTAGGGAAGCCTACAATTTTGACGGAACCCTACAAGCCCCTCTGTAAGCCTACAGAATACTCCAGGACCCGACAGCACTCTACAAGACCCTTAGCAACACAACGGAACCTCACGAAAACCCTATGGGCTCCTACAGAACACTGCAGGCACCTACGGAACCCTACAGACCCCTACGGAACCGTACAGACACCTGCTGGAACTTACAGAACCCTGCAGGCCCCTACGGAATCCAACAGGTCCATACAGAACCCCACAGGGCCCATCGGAACTTTACCAGCCACTACGGAACTCTATGGGCCCCTACGGAACCCTGCAGAACCCTCCGGAACCTTACAGAATCCCACAGACTCCTACAGACTCCTGCGGGCACTTACACAACCCTACAGGCCTCTACGGAACACTGCCAGCCCCTATGGAAGGAACCCTACGGGCCCCTACAGAACACTACTAGCTCCTGCGGTATTCTACAGGCCTCTAGGGAACCTACGAAGCTCTACGGAACCCTATGGATCCTTACGGAACAGTACGGGCCCCTTCAAACCTCTGCAGGCGCTTATGGAAACCTACAGGACCCTACGGAACTGTACGAGACTCTACAGGCCCCTAGGGAACACCACCGGCCCCTACGGAACCGTACACAACCCTCCGGAAACTTATGGCACCCTACAAGCTCCTACCAAACCCTGCGGGCACTTACACAACCCTACAGGCCCCTACGGAAATCTACGGGACTCCACGGGCCCCTAGGGAAGCCTACAATTTTGACGGAACCCTACAAGCCCCTCTGGAACCCTACAGAATACTCCAGGACCCGAAAGCACTCTACAAGACCCTTAGCAACACAACGGAACCTCACTAAAACCCTATGGGCTCCTACAGAACACTGCAGGCACCTACGGAACCCTACAGACCCCTACGGAACCCTACAGACACCTGCTGGAACTTACAGAACCCTGCAGGCCCCTACGGAACCCTACAGGTCCATACAGAACCCCACAGGGCCCCACATAACTTTACAGCCACTACGGAACTCAACGGGCCCCTACGGAACCCTGCAGAACCCTCCGGAACCTTACAGAATCCCACAGACTCCTACAGACTCCTGCGGGCACTTACTCAACCCTACAGACCTTACGGAACACTGCCAGCCCCTACGGAAGGAACCCTACGGGCCCCTACAGAACACTACTAGCTCCTGCGGTATTCTACAGGCCTCTAGGGAACCTACGAAGCTCTACAGAACCCTATGGATCCTTACGGAACAGTACGGGCCCCTTCAGACCTCTGCGGGCGCTTATGGAAACCTACAGGACCCTACGGAACTGTACGAGACTCTACAGGCCCCTAGGGAACACTACAGGCACCTACGGAACCGTACGAGACTCTACAGGCCCCTAGGGAACACCACAGGCCCCTACGGAACCCTACACAACCCTCCGGAAACATATGGCACCCTACAAGCTCCTACCAACCCCTGCGGGCACTTACACAACCCTACAGGCCCCTACGGAAATCTACGGGACTCTATGGGCCCCAAGGGAAGCGTATAGATTTTGACGGAACTCTACGAGCCCCTCTGGAACCCTACAGAATACTCCAGGACCCGACAGCACTCTACAAGACCCTTAGCAACACAACGGAACCTCACGAAAACCCTATGGGCTCCTACAGAACACTGCAGGTGCCTACGGAACCCTACAGACCCCTACGGAATACTACCAGCCGCTACGGAAACCTATGGCCCCTACGGAACTCTACGGAACCTGACAGAAACACTGTGGGCCCCTACAGGCCCTTGCAGGCACTTGCAGAACTCTGCAGGAACCCACGGAACTTTATGGAACCCTACCAGCCCCTACGGAAGCCTAAAGACCCTTGCAGGCAGTTACGGAACGGTACAGGGCCCTACGGAACTTTACCAGCCACTACAGAACTCTACGGGCCCCTATGGAACCCTGCAGAACCCTCCAGAACCTTACACAATCCCACGGATTCCTACAGACTCCTGCGGGTACTTACTCAACCCTAGAGGCCCCTACGGAACACTGCCAGCCCCTATGGAAGGAACCCTACTGGCCCCTACAGAACACTGCTGGCTCCTGCGGTACTCTACAGGCCTCTAGGGAACCTACGAAGCTCTACGGAGCCCTATGGATCCTTACGGAACAGTACGGGCCCCTTCAGACCTCTGCGGGCGCTTATGGAAACCTACAGGACCCTACGGAACTGTACGAGACTCTACAGGTCCCTAGGGAACACCACCGGCCCCTACGGAACCCTACACAACCCTCCGGAAACTTATGGAACCCTACAAGCTCCTACCAACCCCTGCGGGCACTTACACAACCCTACAGGCCCCTACGGAAATCTACGGGACTCCACGGGCCCCTAGGGAAGCCTACAGATTTTGACGGAACCCTACAAGCCCCTCTGGAACCCTACAGAATACTCCAGGACCCGAAAGCACTCTACAAGACCCTTAGCAACACAACGGAACCTCACTAAAACCCTATGGGCTCCTACAGAACACTGCAGGCACCTACGGAACCCTACAGACCCCTACGGAACCGTACAGACACCTGCTGGAACTTACAGAACCCTGCAGGCCCCTACGGAATCCAACAGGTCCATACAGAACCCCACAGGGCCCTACGGAACTTTACCAGCCACTACGGAACTCTATGGGCCCCTACGGAACCCTGCAGAACCCTCTGGAACCTTACAGAATCCCACAGACTCCTACAGACTCCTGCGGGCACTTACACAACCCTACAGGCCCTTACGGAACACTGTCAGCCCCTATGGAAGGAACCCTACGGGCCCCTACAGAACACTACTAGCTCCTCCGGTATTCTACAGGCCTCTAGGGAACCTACGAAGCTCTACGGAGCCCTATGTATCCTTACGGAACAGTACGGGCCCCTTCAGACCTCTGCGGGCGCTTATGGAAACCTACAGGACCCTACGGAACTGTACGAGACTCTACAGACCCCTAGGGAACACTACAGGCACCTACGGAACCGTACGAGACTCTACAGGCCCCTAGGGAACACCACCGGCCCCTATGGAACCCTACACAACCCTCCGGAAACATATGGCTCCCTACAAGCTCCTACCAACCCCTGCGGGCACTTACACAACCCTACAGGCCCCTACGGAAATCTACGGGACTCTACGGGCCCCTAGGGAAGCCTACAGATTTTGACGGAACCCTACAAGCCCCTCTGGAACCCTACAGAATACTCCAGGACCCGACAGCACTCTACAAGACCCTTAGCAACACAACGGAACCTCACGAAAACCCTATGGGCTCCTACAGAACACTGCAGGTGCCTACGGAACCCTACAGGCCCCTACGGAATACTACCAGCCGCTACGGAAACCTATGGCCCCTACGGAACTCTACGGAACCTGACAGAAACACTGTGGGCCCCTACAGGCCCTTGCAGGCACTTGCAGAACTCTGCAGGAACCCACGGAACTTTATGGAACCCTACCAGCCCCTACGGAAGCCTAAAGACCCTTGCAGGCAGTTACGGAACGGTACAGGGCCCTATGGAACTTTACCAGCCACTACAGAACTCTACGGGCCCCTATGGAACCCTGCAGAACCCTCCAGAACCTTACACAATCCCACGGATTCCTACAGACTCCTGCGGGCACTTACTCAACCCTAGAGGCCCCTACGGAACACTGCCAGCCCCTATGGAAGGAACCCTACGGGCCCCTACAGAACACTACTGGCTCCTGCGGTACTCTACAGGCCTCTAGGGAACCTACGAAGCTCTACGGAGCCCTATGGATCCTTACGGAACAGTACGGGCCCCTTCAGACCTCTGCGGGCGCTTATGGAAACCTACAGGACCCTACGGAACTGTACGAGACTCTACAGGCCCCTAGGGAACACCACCGGCCCCTACGGAACCGTACACAACCCTCCGGAAACTTATGGAACCCTACAAGCTCCTACCAAACCCTGCGGGCACTTACACAACCCTACAGGCCCCTACGGAAATCTACGGGACTCCACGGGCCCCTAGGGAAGCCTACAGATTTTGACGGAACCCTACAAGCCCCTCTGGAACCCTACAGAATAGTCCAGGAACCGACAGCACTCTACAAGACCCTTAGCAACACAACGGAACCTCACTAAAACCCTATGGGCTCCTACAGAACACTGCAGGCACCTACGGAACCCTACAGACCCCTACGGAACCGTACAGACACCTGCTGGAACTTACAGAACCCTGCAGGCCCCTACGGAATCCAACAGGTCCATACAGAACCCCACAGGGCCCATCGGAACTTTACCAGCCACTACGGAACTCTATGGGCCCCTACGGAACCCTGCAGAACCCTCTGGAACCTTACAGAATCCCACAGACTCCTACAGACTCCTGCGGGCACTTACACAACCCTACAGGCCTCTACGGAACACTGCCAGCCCCTATGGAAGGAACCCTACGGGCCCCTACAGAACACTACTAGCTCCTGCGGTATTCTACAGGCCTCTAGGGAACCTACGAAGCTCTACGGAACCCCATGGATCCTTACGGAACAGTACGGGCCCCTTCAAACCTCTGCGGGCGCTTATGGAAACCTACAGGACCCTACGGAACTGTACGAGACTCTACAGGCCACTAGGGAACACCAACGGCCCCTACGGAACCCTACACAACCCTCCGGAAACTTATGGCACCCTACAAGCTCCTACCAACCCCTGCGGGCACTTACACAACCCTACAGGTTCCTACGGAAATCTATGGGACTCTACGGGCCCCTAGGGAAGCCTACAGATTTTGACGGAACCCTACAAGCCCGTCTGGAACCCTACAGAATACTCCAGGACCCGACAGCACTCTACAAGACCCTTAGCAACACAACGGAACCTCACTAAAACCCTATGGGCTCCTACAGAACACTGCAGGCGCCTACAGAACCCTACAGACCCCTACGGAACCCTACAGACACCTGCTGGAACTTACAGAACCCTGCAGGCCCCTACGGAATCCAACAGGTCCATACAGAACCCCACAGGGCCCATCGGAACTTTACCAGCCACTACGGAACTCTGCAGGCCCCTACGGAACCCTGCAGAACCCTCCAGAACCTTACAGAATCCCACAGATTCCTACAGACTCCTGCGGCTACTTACTCAACCCTAGAGGCCCCTACGGAACACTGCCAGCCCCTATGGAAGGAACCCTACGGGCCCCTACAGAACACTACTGGCTCCTGCGGTACTCTACAGGCCTCCAGGGAACCTACGAAGCTCTACGGAGCCCTGTGGATCCTTACGGAACAGTACGGGCCCCTTCAGACCTCTGCGGGCGCTTATGGAAACCTACAGGACCCTACGGAACTGTACGAGACTCTACAGGCCCCTAGGGAACACCACCGGCCCCTACGAAACCCTACACAACCCTCCGGAAACTTATGGACCCCTACAAGCTCCTACCAACCCCTGCGGGCACTTACACAACCCTACAGGCCCCTACGGAAATCTACGGGACTCCACGGGCCCCTAGGGAAGCCTACAGATTTTGACGGAACCCTACAAGCCCCTCTGGAACCCTACAGAATACTCCAGGACCCGACAGCACTCTACAAGACCCTTAGCAACACAACGGAACCTCACGAAAACCCTATGGGCTCCTACAGAACACTGCAGGCACCTACGGAACCCTACAGACCCCTACGGAACCGTACAGACACCTGCTGGAACTTACAGAACCCTGCAGGCCCCTACGGAATCCAACAGGTCCATACAGAACCCCACAGGGCCCATCGGAACTTTACCAGCCACTACGGAACTCTATGGGCCCCTACGGAACCCTGCAGAACCCTCCGGAACCTTACAGAATCCCACAGACTCCTACAGACTCCTGCGGGCACTTACACAACCCTACAGGCCTCTACGGAACACTGCCAGCCCCTATGGAAGGAACCCTACGGGCCCCTACAGAACACTACTAGCTCCTGCGGTATTCTACAGGCCTCTAGGGAACCTACGAAGCTCTACGGAACCCTATGGATCCTTACGGAACAGTACGGGCCCCTTCAAACCTCTGCAGGCGCTTATGGAAACCTACAGGACCCTACGGAACTGTACGAGACTCTACAGGCCCCTAGGGAACACCACCGGCCCCTACGGAACCCTACACAACCCTCCGGAAACTTATGGCACCCTACAAGCTCCTACCAACCCCTGCGGGCACTTACACAACCCTACAGGCCCCTACAGAAATCTACGGGACTCCACGGGCCCCTAGGGAAGCCTACAGATTTTGACGGAACCCTACAAGCCCCTCTTGAACTCTACAGAATACTCCAGGACCCGACAGCACTCTACAAGACCCTTAGCAACACAACGGAACCTCACTAAAACCCTATGGGCTCCTACGGAACACTGCAGGCACCTACGGAACCCTACAGACCCCTACGGAACCCTACAGACACCTGCTGGAACTTACAGAACCCTGCAGGCCCCTACGGAATCCAACAGGTCCATACAGAATCCCACAGGGCCCATCGGAACTTTACCAGCCACTACGGAACTCTATGGGCCCCTACGGAACCCTGCAGAACCCTCCGGAACCTTACAGAATCCCACAGACTCCTACAGACTCCTGCGGGCACTTACACAACCCTACAGGCCTCTACGGAACACTGCCAGCCCCTATGGAAGGAACCCTACGGGCCCCTACAGAACACTACTAGCTCCTGCGGTATTCTACAGGCCTCTAGGGAACCTACGAAGCTCTACGGAACCCCATGGATCCTTACGGAACAGTACAGGCCCCTTCAGACCTCTGCGGGCGCTTATGGAAACCTACAGGACCCTACGGAACTGTACGAGACTCTACAGGCCCCTAGGGAACACCAACGGCCCCTACGGAACCCTACACAACCCTCCGGAAACTTATGGCACCCTACAAGCTCCTACCAACCCCTGCGGGCACTTATACAACCCTACAGGCCCCTACGGAACTGTACGAGACTCTACAGGCCCCTAGGGAACACCAACGGCCCCTACGGAACCCTACACAACCCTCCGGAAACTTATGGCACCCTACAAGCTCCTACCAACCCCTGCGGGCACTTACACAACCCTACAGGCCCCTACGGAAATCTACCAGACTCCACGGGCCCCTAGGGAAGCCTACAATTTTGACGGAACCCTACAAGCCCCTCTGTAAGCCTACAGAATACTCCAGGACCCGACAGCACTCTACAAGACCCTTAGCAACACAACGGAACCTCACGAAAACCCTATGGGCTCCTACAGAACACTGCAGGCACCTACGGAACCCTACAGACCCCTACGGAACCGTACAGACACCTGCTGGAACTTACAGAACCCTGCAGGCCCCTACGGAATCCAACAGGTCCATACAGAACCCCACAGGGCCCATCGGAACTTTACCAGCCACTACGGAACTCTATGGGCCCCTACGGAACCCTGCAGAACCCTCCGGAACCTTACAGAATCCCACAGACTCCTACAGACTCCTGCGGGCACTTACACAACCCTACAGGCCTCTACGGAACACTGCCAGCCCCTATGGAAGGAACCCTACGGGCCCCTACAGAACACTACTAGCTCCTGCGGTATTCTACAGGCCTCTAGGGAACCTACGAAGCTCTACGGAACCCTATGGATCCTTACGGAACAGTACGGGCCCCTTCAAACCTCTGCAGGCGCTTATGGAAACCTACAGGACCCTACGGAACTGTACGAGACTCTACAGGCCCCTAGGGAACACCACCGGCCCCTACGGAACCGTACACAACCCTCCGGAAACTTATGGCACCCTACAAGCTCCTACCAAACCCTGCGGGCACTTACACAACCCTACAGGCCCCTACGGAAATCTACGGGACTCCACGGGCCCCTAGGGAAGCCTACAATTTTGACGGAACCCTACAAGCCCCTCTGGAACCCTACAGAATACTCCAGGACCCGAAAGCACTCTACAAGACCCTTAGCAACACAACGGAACCTCACTAAAACCCTATGGGCTCCTACAGAACACTGCAGGCACCTACGGAACCCTACAGACCCCTACGGAACCCTACAGACACCTGCTGGAACTTACAGAACCCTGCAGGCCCCTACGGAACCCTACAGGTCCATACAGAACCCCACAGGGCCCCACATAACTTTACAGCCACTACGGAACTCAACGGGCCCCTACGGAACCCTGCAGAACCCTCCGGAACCTTACAGAATCCCACAGACTCCTACAGACTCCTGCGGGCACTTACTCAACCCTACAGACCTTACGGAACACTGCCAGCCCCTACGGAAGGAACCCTACGGGCCCCTACAGAACACTACTAGCTCCTGCGGTATTCTACAGGCCTCTAGGGAACCTACGAAGCTCTACAGAACCCTATGGATCCTTACGGAACAGTACGGGCCCCTTCAGACCTCTGCGGGCGCTTATGGAAACCTACAGGACCCTACGGAACTGTACGAGACTCTACAGGCCCCTAGGGAACACTACAGGCACCTACGGAACCGTACGAGACTCTACAGGCCCCTAGGGAACACCACAGGCCCCTACGGAACCCTACACAACCCTCCGGAAACATATGGCACCCTACAAGCTCCTACCAACCCCTGCGGGCACTTACACAACCCTACAGGCCCCTACGGAAATCTACGGGACTCTATGGGCCCCAAGGGAAGCGTATAGATTTTGACGGAACTCTACGAGCCCCTCTGGAACCCTACAGAATACTCCAGGACCCGACAGCACTCTACAAGACCCTTAGCAACACAACGGAACCTCACGAAAACCCTATGGGCTCCTACAGAACACTGCAGGTGCCTACGGAACCCTACAGACCCCTACGGAATACTACCAGCCGCTACGGAAACCTATGGCCCCTACGGAACTCTACGGAACCTGACAGAAACACTGTGGGCCCCTACAGGCCCTTGCAGGCACTTGCAGAACTCTGCAGGAACCCACGGAACTTTATGGAACCCTACCAGCCCCTACGGAAGCCTAAAGACCCTTGCAGGCAGTTACGGAACGGTACAGGGCCCTACGGAACTTTACCAGCCACTACAGAACTCTACGGGCCCCTATGGAACCCTGCAGAACCCTCCAGAACCTTACACAATCCCACGGATTCCTACAGACTCCTGCGGGTACTTACTCAACCCTAGAGGCCCCTACGGAACACTGCCAGCCCCTATGGAAGGAACCCTACTGGCCCCTACAGAACACTGCTGGCTCCTGCGGTACTCTACAGGCCTCTAGGGAACCTACGAAGCTCTACGGAGCCCTATGGATCCTTACGGAACAGTACGGGCCCCTTCAGACCTCTGCGGGCGCTTATGGAAACCTACAGGACCCTACGGAACTGTACGAGACTCTACAGGTCCCTAGGGAACACCACCGGCCCCTACGGAACCCTACACAACCCTCCGGAAACTTATGGAACCCTACAAGCTCCTACCAACCCCTGCGGGCACTTACACAACCCTACAGGCCCCTACGGAAATCTACGGGACTCCACGGGCCCCTAGGGAAGCCTACAGATTTTGACGGAACCCTACAAGCCCCTCTGGAACCCTACAGAATACTCCAGGACCCGAAAGCACTCTACAAGACCCTTAGCAACACAACGGAACCTCACTAAAACCCTATGGGCTCCTACAGAACACTGCAGGCACCTACGGAACCCTACAGACCCCTACGGAACCGTACAGACACCTGCTGGAACTTACAGAACCCTGCAGGCCCCTACGGAATCCAACAGGTCCATACAGAACCCCACAGGGCCCTACGGAACTTTACCAGCCACTACGGAACTCTATGGGCCCCTACGGAACCCTGCAGAACCCTCTGGAACCTTACAGAATCCCACAGACTCCTACAGACTCCTGCGGGCACTTACACAACCCTACAGGCCCTTACGGAACACTGTCAGCCCCTATGGAAGGAACCCTACGGGCCCCTACAGAACACTACTAGCTCCTCCGGTATTCTACAGGCCTCTAGGGAACCTACGAAGCTCTACGGAGCCCTATGTATCCTTACGGAACAGTACGGGCCCCTTCAGACCTCTGCGGGCGCTTATGGAAACCTACAGGACCCTACGGAACTGTACGAGACTCTACAGACCCCTAGGGAACACTACAGGCACCTACGGAACCGTACGAGACTCTACAGGCCCCTAGGGAACACCACCGGCCCCTATGGAACCCTACACAACCCTCCGGAAACATATGGCTCCCTACAAGCTCCTACCAACCCCTGCGGGCACTTACACAACCCTACAGGCCCCTACGGAAATCTACGGGACTCTACGGGCCCCTAGGGAAGCCTACAGATTTTGACGGAACCCTACAAGCCCCTCTGGAACCCTACAGAATACTCCAGGACCCGACAGCACTCTACAAGACCCTTAGCAACACAACGGAACCTCACGAAAACCCTATGGGCTCCTACAGAACACTGCAGGTGCCTACGGAACCCTACAGGCCCCTACGGAATACTACCAGCCGCTACGGAAACCTATGGCCCCTACGGAACTCTACGGAACCTGACAGAAACACTGTGGGCCCCTACAGGCCCTTGCAGGCACTTGCAGAACTCTGCAGGAACCCACGGAACTTTATGGAACCCTACCAGCCCCTACGGAAGCCTAAAGACCCTTGCAGGCAGTTACGGAACGGTACAGGGCCCTATGGAACTTTACCAGCCACTACAGAACTCTACGGGCCCCTATGGAACCCTGCAGAACCCTCCAGAACCTTACACAATCCCACGGATTCCTACAGACTCCTGCGGGCACTTACTCAACCCTAGAGGCCCCTACGGAACACTGCCAGCCCCTATGGAAGGAACCTTACGGGCCCCTACAGAACACTACTGGCTCCTGCGGTACTCTACAGGCCTCTAGGGAACCTACGAAGCTCTACGGAGCCCTATGGATCCTTACGGAACAGTACGGGCCCCTTCAGACCTCTGCGGGCGCTTATGGAAACCTACAGGACCCTACGGAACTGTACGAGACTCTACAGGCCCCTAGGGAACACCACCGGCCCCTACGGAACCGTACACAACCCTCCGGAAACTTATGGAACCCTACAAGCTCCTACCAAACCCTGCGGGCACTTACACAACCCTACAGGCCCCTACGGAAATCTACGGGACTCCACGGGCCCCTAGGGAAGCCTACAGATTTTGACGGAACCCTACAAGCCCCTCTGGAACCCTACAGAATAGTCCAGGAACCGACAGCACTCTACAAGACCCTTAGCAACACAACGGAACCTCACTAAAACCCTATGGGCTCCTACAGAACACTGCAGGCACCTACGGAACCCTACAGACCCCTACGGAACCGTACAGACACCTGCTGGAACTTACAGAACCCTGCAGGCCCCTACGGAATCCAACAGGTCCATACAGAACCCCACAGGGCCCATCGGAACTTTACCAGCCACTACGGAACTCTATGGGCCCCTACGGAACCCTGCAGAACCCTCTGGAACCTTACAGAATCCCACAGACTCCTACAGACTCCTGCGGGCACTTACACAACCCTACAGGCCTCTACGGAACACTGCCAGCCCCTATGGAAGGAACCCTACGGGCCCCTACAGAACACTACTAGCTCCTGCGGTATTCTACAGGCCTCTAGGGAACCTACGAAGCTCTACGGAACCCCATGGATCCTTACGGAACAGTACGGGCCCCTTCAAACCTCTGCGGGCGCTTATGGAAACCTACAGGACCCTACGGAACTGTACGAGACTCTACAGGCCACTAGGGAACACCAACGGCCCCTACGGAACCCTACACAACCCTCCGGAAACTTATGGCACCCTACAAGCTCCTACCAACCCCTGCGGGCACTTACACAACCCTACAGGTTCCTACGGAAATCTATGGGACTCTACGGGCCCCTAGGGAAGCCTACAGATTTTGACGGAACCCTACAAGCCCGTCTGGAACCCTACAGAATACTCCAGGACCCGACAGCACTCTACAAGACCCTTAGCAACACAACGGAACCTCACTAAAACCCTATGGGCTCCTACAGAACACTGCAGGCGCCTACAGAACCCTACAGACCCCTACGGAACCCTACAGACACCTGCTGGAACTTACAGAACCCTGCAGGCCCCTACGGAATCCAACAGGTCCATACAGAACCCCACAGGGCCCATCGGAACTTTACCAGCCACTACGGAACTCTGCAGGCCCCTACGGAACCCTGCAGAACCCTCCGGAACCTTACAGAATCCCACAGATTCCTACAGACTCCTGCGGCTACTTACTCAACCCTAGAGGCCCCTACGGAACACTGCCAGCCCCTATGGAAGGAACCCTACGGGCCCCTACAGAACACTACTGGCTCCTGCGGTACTCTACAGGCCTCCAGGGAACCTACGAAGCTCTACGGAGCCCTGTGGATCCTTACGGAACAGTACGGGCCCCTTCAGACCTCTGCGGGCGCTTATGGAAACCTACAGGACCCTACGGAACTGTACGAGACTCTACAGGCCCCTAGGGAACACCACCGGCCCCTACGAAACCCTACACAACCCTCCGGAAACTTATGGACCCCTACAAGCTCCTACCAACCCCTGCGGGCACTTACACAACCCTACAGGCCCCTACGGAAATCTACGGGACTCCACGGGCCCCTAGGGAAGCCTACAGATTTTGACGGAACCCTACAAGCCCCTCTGGAACCCTACAGAATACTCCAGGACCCGACAGCACTCTACAAGACCCTTAGCAACACAACGGAACCTCACTAAAACCCTATGGGCTCCTACGGAACACTGCAGGCGCCTACGGAACCCTACAGACCCCTACGGAACCCTACAGACACCTGCTGGAACTTACAGAACCCTGCAGGCCCCTACGGAATCCAACAGGTCCATACAGAACCCCACAGGGCCCATCGGAACTTTACCAGCCACTACGGAACTCTATGGGCCCCTACGGAACCCTGCAGAACCCTCCGGAACCTTACAGAATCCCACAGACTCCTACAGACTCCTGCGGGCACTTACACAACCCTACAGGCCTCTACGGAACACTGCCAGCCCCTATGGAAGGAACCCTACGGGCCCCTAGAGAACACTACTAGCTCCTGCGGTATTCTACAGGCCTCTAGGGAACCTACGAAGCTCTACGGAACCCCATGGATCCTTACGGAACAGTACGGGCCGCTTCAAACATCTGCGGGCGCTTATAGAAACCTACAGGAGCCTACGGAACTGTACGAGACTCTACAGGCCCCTAGGGAACACCACAGGCCCCTACGGAACCCTACACAACCCTCTGGAAACTTATGGACCCCTACAAGCTCCTACCAACCCCTGCGGGCACTTACACAACCCTACAGGCCCCTACGGAAATCTACGGGACTCCACGGGCCCCTAGGGAAGCCTACAGATTTTGACGGAACCCTACAAGCCCCTCTGGAACCCTACAGAATACTCCAGGACCCGACAGCACTCTACAAGACCCTTAGCAACACAACAGAACCTCACGAAAACCCTATGGGCTCCTACAGAACACTGCAGGCGCCTACGGAACCCTACAGACCCCTACGGAATACTACCAGCCGCTACGGAAACCTATGGCCCCTACGGAACTCTACGGAACCTGACAGAAACACTGTGGGCCCCTACAGGCCCTTGCAGGCACTTGCAGAACTCTGCAGGAACCCACGGAACTTTATGGAACCCTACCAGCCCCTACGGAAGCCTAAAGACCCTTGCAGGCAGTTACGGAACGGTACAGGGCCCTACGGAACTTTACCAGCCACTACAGAACTCTACGGGCCCCTATGGAACCCTGCAGAACCCTCCAGAACCTTACACAATCCCACGGATTCCTACAGACTCCTGCGGGTACTTACTCAACCCTAGAGGCCCCTACGGAACACTGCCAGCCCCTATGGAAGGAACCCTACTGGCCCCTACAGAACACTGCTGGCTCCTGCGGTACTCTACAGGCCTCTAGGGAACCTACGAAGCTCTACGGAGCCCTATGGATCCTTACGGAACAGTACGGGCCCCTTCAGACCTCTGCGGGCGCTTATGGAAACCTACAGGACCCTACGGAACTGTACGAGACTCTACAGGCCCCTAGGGAACACCACCGGCCCCTATGGAACCGTACACAACCCTCCGGAAACTTATGGAACCCTACAAGCTCCTACCAACCCCTGCGGGCACTTACACAACCCTACAGGCCCCTACGGAAATCTACGGGACTCCACGGGCCCCTAGGGAAGCCTACAGATTTTGACGGAACCCTACAAGCCCCTCTGGAACCCTACAGAATACTCCAGGACCCGAAAGCACTCTACAAGACCCTTAGCAACACAACGGAACCTCACTAAAACCCTATGGGCTCCTACAGAACACTGCAGGCACCTACGGAACCCTACAGACCCCTACGGAACCGTACAGACACCTGCTGGAACTTACAGAACCCTGCAGGCCCCTACGGAATCCAACAGGTCCATACAGAACCCCACAGGGCCCATCGGAACTTTACCAGCCACTACGGAACTCTATGGGCCCCTACGGAACCCTGCAGAACCCTCTGGAACCTTACAGAATCCCACAGACTCCTACAGACTCCTGCGGGCACTTACACAACCCTACAGGCCCCTACGGAACACTGTCAGCCCCTATGGAAGGAACCCTACGGGCCCCTACAGAACACTACTGGCTCCTGCGGTACTCTACAGGCCTCCAGGGAACCTACGAAGCTCTACGGAGCCCTGTGGATCCTTACGGAACAGTACGGGCCCCTTCAGACCTCTGCGGGCGCTTATGGAAACCTACAGGACCCTACGGAACTGTACGAGACTCTACAGGCCCCTAGGGAACACCACCGGCCCCTACGAAACCCTACACAACCCTCCGGAAACTTATGGACCCCTACAAGCTCCTACCAACCCCTGCGGGCACTTACACAACCCTACAGGCCCCTACGGAAATCTACGGGACTCCACGGGCCCCTAGGGAAGCCTACAGATTTTGACGGAACCCTACAAGCCCCTCTGGAACCCTACAGAATACTCCAGGAACCGACAGCACTCTACAAGACCCTTAGCAACACAACGGAACCTCACTAAAACCCTATGGGCTCCTACGGAACACTGCAGGCGCCTACGGAACCCTACAGACCCCTACGGAACCCTACAGACACCTGCTGGAACTTACAGAACCCTGCAGGCCCCTACGGAATCCAACAGGTCCATACAGAACCCCACAGGGCCCATCGGAACTTTACCAGCCACTACGGAACTCTATGGGCCCCTACGGAACCCTGCAGAACCCTCCGGAACCTTACAGAATCCCACAGACTCCTACAGACTCCTGCGGGCACTTACACAACCCTACAGGCCTCTACGGAACACTGCCAGCCCCTATGGAAGGAACCCTACGGGCCCCTAGAGAACACTACTAGCTCCTGCGGTATTCTACAGGCCTCTAGGGAACCTACGAAGCTCTACGGAACCCCATGGATCCTTACGGAACAGTACGGGCCGCTTCAAACATCTGCGGGCGCTTATAGAAACCTACAGGAGCCTACGGAACTGTACGAGACTCTACAGGCCCCTAGGGAACACCACAGGCCCCTACGGAACCCTACACAACCCTCTGGAAACTTATGGACCCCTACAAGCTCCTACCAACCCCTGCGGGCACTTACACAACCCTACAGGCCCCTACGGAAATCTACGGGACTCCACGGGCCCCTAGGGAAGCCTACAGATTTTGACGGAACCCTACAAGCCCCTCTGGAACCCTACAGAATACTCCAGGACCCGACAGCACTCTACAAGACCCTTAGCAACACAACAGAACCTCACGAAAACCCTATGGGCTCCTACAGAACACTGCAGGTGCCTACGGAACCCTACAGGCCCCTACGGAATACTACCAGCCGCTACGGAAACCTATGGCCCCTACGGAACTCTACGGAACCTGACAGAAACACTGTGGGCCCCTACAGGCCCTTGCAGGCACTTGCAGAACTCTGCAGGAACCCACGGAACTTTATGGAACCCTACCAGCCCCTACGGAAGCCTAAAGACCCTTGCAGGCAGTTACGGAACGGTACAGGGCCCTACGGAACTTTACCAGCCACTACAGAACTCTACGGGCCCCTATGGAACCCTGCAGAACCCTCCAGAACCTTACACAATCCCACGGATTCCTACAGACTCCTGCGGGTACTTACTCAACCCTAGAGGCCCCTACGGAACACTGCCAGCCCCTATGGAAGGAACCCTACTGGCCCCTACAGAACACTGCTGGCTCCTGCGGTACTCTACAGGCCTCTAGGGAACCTACGAAGCTCTACGGAGCCCTATGGATCCTTACGGAACAGTACGGGCCCCTTCAGACCTCTGCGGGCGCTTATGGAAACCTACAGGACCCTACGGAACTGTACGAGACTCTACAGGCCCCTAGGGAACACCACCGGCCCCTATGGAACCGTACACAACCCTCCGGAAACTTATGGAACCCTACAAGCTCCTACCAACCCCTGCGGGCACTTACACAACCCTACAGGCCCCTACGGAAATCTACGGGACTCCACGGGCCCCTAGGGAAGCCTACAGATTTTGACGGAACCCTACAAGCCCCTCTGGAACCCTACAGAATACTCCAGGACCCGAAAGCACTCTACAAGACCCTTAGCAACACAACGGAACCTCACTAAAACCCTATGGGCTCCTACAGAACACTGCAGGCACCTACGGAACCCTACAGACCCCTACGGAACCGTACAGACACCTGCTGGAACTTACAGAACCCTGCAGGCCCCTACGGAATCCAACAGGTCCATACAGAACCCCACAGGGCCCATCGGAACTTTACCAGCCACTACGGAACTCTATGGGCCCCTACGGAACCCTGCAGAACCCTCTGGAACCTTACAGAATCCCACAGACTCCTACAGACTCCTGCGGGCACTTACACAACCCTACAGGCCCCTACGGAACACTGTCAGCCCCTATGGAAGGAACCCTACGGGCCCCTACAGAACACTACTAGCTCCTCCGGTATTCTACAGGCCTCTAGGGAACCTACGAAGCTCTACGGAGCCCTATGGATCCTTACGGAACAGTACGGGCCCCTTCAGACCTCTGCGGGCGCTTATGGAAACCTACAGGACCCTACGGAACTGTACGAGACTCTACAGACCCCTAGGGAACACTACAGGCCCCTACGGAACCGTACGAGACTCTACAGGCCCCTAGGGAACACCACCGGCCCCTATGAAACCCTACACAACCCTCCGGAAACATATGGCTCCCTACAAGCTCCTACCAACCCCTGCGGGCACTTACACAACCCTACAGGTTCCTACGGAAATCTATGGGACTCTACGGGCCCCTAGGGAAGCCTACAGATTTTGACGGAACCCTACAAGCCCCTCTGGAACCCTACAGAATACTCCAGGACCCGACAGCACTCTACAAGACCCTTAGCAACACAACGGAACCTCACGAAAACCCTATGGGCTCCTACAGAACACTGCAGGTGCCTACGGAACCCTACAGGCCCCTACGGAATACTACCAGCCGCTACGGAAACCTATGGCCCCTACGGAACTCTACGGAACCTGACAGAAACACTGTGGGCCCCTACAGGCCCTTGCAGGCACTTGCAGAACTCTGCAGGAACCCACGGAACTTTATGGAACCCTACCAGCCCCTACGGAAGCCTAAAGACCCTTGCAGGCAGTTACGGAACGGTACAGGGCCCTATGGAACTTTACCAGCCACTACAGAACTCTACGGGCCCCTATGGAACCCTGCAGAACCCTCCAGAACCTTACACAATCCCACGGATTCCTACAGACTCCTGCGGGTACTTACTCAACCCTAGAGGCCCCTACGGAACACTGCCAGCCCCTATGGAAGGAACCCTACGGGCCCCTACAGAACACTACTGGCTCCTGCGGTACTCTACAGGCCTCTAGGGAACCTACGAAGCTCTACGGAGCCCTATGGATCCTTACGGAACAGTACGGGCCCCTTCAGACCTCTGCGGGCGCTTATGGAAACCTACAGGACCCTACGGAACTGTACGAGACTCTACAGGCCCCTAGGGAACACCACCGGCCCCTACGGAACCGTACACAACCCTCCGGAAACTTATGGAACCCTACAAGCTCCTACCAACCCCTGCGGGCACTTACACAACCCTACAGGCCCCTACGGAAATCTACGGGACTCCACGGGCCCCTAGGGAAGCCTACAGATTTTGACGGAACCCTACAAGCCCCTCTGGAACCCTACAGAATACTCCAGGACCCGACAGCACTCTACAAGACCCTTAGCAACACAACGGAACCTCACTAAAACCCTATGGGCTCCTACAGAACACTGCAGGCACCTACGGAACCCTACAGACCCCTACGGAACCGTACAGACACCTGCTGGAACTTACAGAACCCTGCAGGCCCCTACGGAATCCAACAGGTCCATACAGAACCCCACAGGGCCCATCAGAACTTTACCAGCCACTACGGAACTCTATGGGCCCCTACGGAACCCTGCAGAACCCTCCGGAACCTTACAGAATCCCACAGACTCCTACAGACTCCTGCGGGCACTTACACAACCCTACAGGCCTCTACGGAACACTGCCAGCCCCTATGGAAGGAACCCTACGGGCCCCTACAGAACACTACTAGCTCCTGCGGTATTCTACAGGCCTCTAGGGAACCTACGAAGCTCTACGGAACCCCATGGATCCTTACGGAACAGTACGGGCCCCTTCAGACCTCTGCGGGCGCTTATGGAAACCTACAGGACCCTACGGAACTGTACGAGACTCTACAGACCCCTAGGGAACACTACAGGCACCTACGGAACCGTACGAGACTCTACAGGCCCCTAGGGAACACCACCGGCCCCTATGGAACCCTACACAACCCTCCGGAAACATATGGCTCCCTACAAGCTCCTACCAACCCCTGCGGGCACTTACACAACCCTACAGGTTCCTACGGAAATCTATGGGACTCTACGGGCCCCTAGGGAAGCCTACAGATTTTGACGGAACCCTACAAGCCCCTCTGGAACCCTACAGAATACTCCAGGACCCGACAGCACTCTACAAGACCCTTAGCAACACAACAGAACCTCACTAAAACCCTATGGGCTCCTACAGAACACTGCAGGCGCCTACAGAACCCTACAGACCCCTACGGAACCCTACAGACACCTGCTGGAACTTACAGAACCCTGCAGGCCCCTACGGAATCCAACAGGTCCATACAGAACCCCACAGGGCCCATCGGAACTTTACCAGCCACTACGGAACTCTGCAGGCCCCTACGGAACCCTGCAGAACCCTCCAGAACCTTACAGAATCCCACGGATTCCTACAGACTCCTGCGGCTACTTACTCAACCCTAGAGGCCCCTACAGAACACTGCCAGCCCCTATGGAAGGAACCCTACGGGCCCCTACAGAACACTACTGGCTCCTGCGGTACTCTACAGGCCTCCAGGGAACCTACGAAGATCTACGGAGCCCTGTGGATCCTTACGGAACAGTACGGGCCCCTTCAGACCTCTGCGGGCGCTTATGGAAACCTACAGGACCCTACGGAACTGTACGAGACTCTACAGGCCCCTAGGGAACACCACCGGCCCCTACGAAACCCTACACAACCCTCCGGAAACTTATGGACCCCTACAAGCTCCTACCAACCCCTGCGGGCACTTACACAACCCTACAGGCCCCTACGGAAATCTACGGGACTCCACGGGCCCCTAGGGAAGCCTACAGATTTTGACGGAACCCTACAAGCCCCTCTGGAACCCTACAGAATACTCCAGGACCCGACAGCACTCTACAAGACCCTTAGCAACACAACGGAACCTCACGAAAACCCTATGGGCTCCTACAGAACACTGCAGGCGCCTACGGAACCCTACAGACCCCTATGGAACCCTACAGGTCCATACAGAACCCCACAGGGCCCTACGGAACTTTACCAGCCACTACGGAACTCTACGGGCCCCTACGGAACCCTGCAGAACCCTCCGGAACCTTACACAATCCCACGGATTCCTACAGACTCCTGCGGGCACTTACTCAACCCTAGAGGCCCCTACAGAACACTGCCAGCCCCTATGGAAGGAACCCTACGGGCCCCTACAGAACACTACTAGCTCCTTCGGTATTCTACAGGCCTCTAGGGAACCTACGAAGCTCTACGGAGCCCTATCGATCCTTACGGAACAGTACGGGCCCCTTCAGACCTCTGCGGGCGCTTATGGAAACCTACAGGACCCTACGGAACTGTACGAGACTCTACAGGCCCCTAGGGAACACCACCGGCCCCTATGGAACCGTACACAACCCTCCGGAAACTTATGGAACCCTACAAGCTCCTACCAACCCCTGCGGGCACTTACACAACCCTACAGGCCCCTACGGAAATCTACGGGACTCCACGGGCCCCTAGGGAAGCCTACAGATTTTGACGGAACCCTACAAGCCCCTCTGGAACCCTACAGAATACTCCAGGACCCGAAAGCACTCTACAAGACCCTTAGCAACACAACGGAACCTCACTAAAACCCTATGGGCTCCTACAGAACACTGCAGGCACCTACGGAACCCTACAGACCCCTACGGAACCGTACAGACACCTGCTGGAACTTACAGAACCCTGCAGGCCCCTACGGAATCCAACAGGTCCATACAGAACCCCACAGGGCCCATCGGAACTTTACCAGCCACTACGGAACTCTATGGGCCCCTACGGAACCCTGCAGAACCCTCTGGAACCTTACAGAATCCCACAGACTCCTACAGACTCCTGCGGGCACTTACACAACCCTACAGGCCCCTACGGAACACTGTCAGCCCCTATGGAAGGAACCCTACGGGCCCCTACAGAACACTACTAGCTCCTCCGGTATTCTACAGGCCTCTAGGGAACCTACGAAGCTCTACGGAGCCCTATGGATCCTTACGGAACAGTACGGGCCCCTTCAGACCTCTGCGGGCGCTTATGGAAACCTACAGGACCCTACGGAACTGTACGAGACTCTACAGACCCCTAGGGAACACTACAGGCACCTACGGAACCGTACGAGACTCTACAGGCCCCTAGGGAACACCACCGGCCCCTATGGAACCCTACACAACCCTCCGGAAACATATGGCTCCCTACAAGCTCCTACCAACCCCTGCGGGCACTTACACAACCCTACAGGTTCCTACGGAAATCTATGGGACTCTACGGCCCCCTAGGGAAGCCTACAGATTTTGACGGAACCCTACAAGCCCCTCTGGAACCCTACAGAATACTCCAGGACCCGACAGCACTCTACAAGACCCTTAGCAACACAACGGAACCTCACGAAAACCCTATGGGCTCCTACAGAACACTGCAGGTGCCTACGGAACCCTACAGGCCCCTACGGAATACTACCAGCCGCTACGGAAACCTATGGCCCCTACGGAACTCTACGGAACCTGACAGAAACACTGTGGGCCCCTACAGGCCCTTGCAGGCACTTGCAGAACTCTGCAGGAACCCACGGAACTTTATGGAACCCTACCAGCCCCTACGGAAGCCTAAAGACCCTTGCAGGCAGTTACGGAACGGTACAGGGCCCTATGGAACTTTACCAGCCACTACAGAACTCTACGGGCCCCTATGGAACCCTGCAGAACCCTCCAGAACCTTACACAATCCCACGGATTCCTACAGACTCCTGCGGGTACTTACTCAACCCTAGAGGCCCCTACGGAACACTGCCAGCCCCTATGGAAGGAACCCTACGGGCCCCTACAGAACACTACTGGCTCCTGCGGTACTCTACAGGCCTCTAGGGAACCTACGAAGCTCTACGGAGCCCTATGGATCCTTACGGAACAGTACGGGCCCCTTCAGACCTCTGCGGGCGCTTATGGAAACCTACAGGACCCTACGGAACTGTACGAGACTCTACAGGCCCCTAGGGAACACCACCGGCCCCTACGGAACCGTACACAACCCTCCGGAAACTTATGGAACCCTACAAGCTCCTACCAACCCCTGCGGGCACTTACACAACCCTACAGGCCCCTACGGAAATCTACGGGACTCCACGGGCCCCTAGGGAAGCCTACAGATTTTGACGGAACCCTACAAGCCCCTCTGGAACCCTACAGAATACTCCAGGAACCGACAGCACTCTACAAGACCCTTAGCAACACAACGGAACCTCACTAAAACCCTATGGGCTCCTACAGAACACTGCAGGCACCTACGGAACCCTACAGACCCCTACGGAACCGTACAGACACCTGCTGGAACTTACAGAACCCTGCAGGCCCCTACGGAATCCAACAGGTCCATACAGAACCCCACAGGGCCCATCGGAACTTTACCAGCCACTACGGAACTCTATGGGCCCCTACGGAACCCTGCAGAACCCTCCGGAACCTTACAGAATCCCACAGACTCCTACAGACTCCTGCGGGCACTTACACAACCCTACAGGCCTCTACGGAACACTGCCAGCCCCTATGGAAGGAACCCTACGGGCCCCTACAGAACACTACTAGCTCCTGCGGTATTCTACAGGCCTCTAGGGAACCTACGAAGCTCTACGGAACCCCATGGATCCTTACGGAACAGTACGGGCCCCTTCAGACCTCTGCGGGCGCTTATGGAAACCTACAGGACCCCACGGAACTGTACGAGACTCTACAGACCCCTAGGGAACACTACAGGCACCTACGGAACCGTACGAGACTCTACAGGCCCCTAGGGAACACCACCGGCCCCTATGGAACCCTACACAACCCTCCGGAAACATATGGCTCCCTACAAGCTCCTACCAACCCCTGCGGGCACTTACACAACCCTACAGGTTCCTACGGAAATCTATGGGACTCTACGGGCCCCTAGGGAAGCCTACAGATTTTGACGGAACCCTACAAGCCCCTCTGGAACCCTACAGAATACTCCAGGACCCGACAGCACTCTACAAGACCCTTAGCAACACAACAGAACCTCACTAAAACCCTATGGGCTCCTACAGAACACTGCAGGCGCCTACAGAACCCTACAGACCCCTACGGAACCCTACAGACACCTGCTGGAACTTACAGAACCCTGCAGGCCCCTACGGAATCCAACAGGTCCATACAGAACCCCACAGGGCCCATCGGAACTTTACCAGCCACTACGGAACTCTGCAGGCCCCTACGGAACCCTGCAGAACCCTCCAGAACCTTACAGAATCCCACGGATTCCTACAGACTCCTGCGGCTACTTACTCAACCCTAGAGGCCCCTACAGAACACTGCCAGCCCCTATGGAAGGAACCCTACGGGCCCCTACAGAACACTACTGGCTCCTGCGGTACTCTACAGGCCTCCAGGGAACCTACGAAGATCTACGGAGCCCTGTGGATCCTTACGGAACAGTACGGGCCCCTTCAGACCTCTGCGGGCGCTTATGGAAACCTACAGGACCCTACGGAACTGTACGAGACTCTACAGGCCCCTAGGGAACACCACCGGCCCCTACGAAACCCTACACAACCCTCCGGAAACTTATGGACCCCTACAAGCTCCTACCAACCCCTGCGGGCACTTACACAACCCTACAGGCCCCTACGGAAATCTACGGGACTCCACGGGCCCCTAGGGAAGCCTACAGATTTTGACGGAACCCTACAAGCCCCTCTGGAACCCTACAGAATACTCCAGGACCCGACAGCACTCTACAAGACCCTTAGCAACACAACGGAACCTCACGAAAACCCTATGGGCTCCTACAGAACACTGCAGGTGCCTACGGAACCCTACAGACCCCTACGGAATACTACCAGCCGCTACGGAAACCTATGGTCCCTACGGAACTCTACGGAACCTGACAGAAACACTGTGGGCCCCTACAGGCCCTTGCAGGCACTTGCAGAACTCTGCAGGAACCCACAGAACTTTATGGAACCCTACCAGCCCCTACGGAAGCCTAAAGACCCTTGCAGGCAGTTACGGAACGGTACAGGGCCCTACGGAACTTTACCAGCCACTACGGAACTCTACGGGCCCCTATGGAACCCTGCAGAACCCTCCAGAACCTTACACAATCCCACGGATTCCTACAGACTCCTGCGGCTACTTACTCAACCCTAGAGGCCTCTACGGAACACTGCCAGCCCCTATGGAAGGAACCCTACGGGCCCCTACAGAACACTACTGGCTCCTGCGGTACTCCAGAGGCCTCTAGGGAACCTACGAAGCTCTACGGAACCCTATGGATCCTTACGGAACAGTACGGGCCGCTTCAAAACTCTGCGGGCGCTTATGGAAACCTACAGGACCCTACGGAACTGTACGAGACTCTACAGGCCCCTAGGGAACACCACCGGCCCCTACGGAACCCTACACAACCCTCCGGAAACTTATGGCACCCTACAAGCTCCTACCAACCCCTGCGGGCACTTACACAACCCTACAGGCCCCTACGGAAATCTACGGGACTCCACGGGCCCCTAGGGAAGCCTACAGATTTTGACGGAACCCTACAAGCCCCTCTGGAACCCTACAGAATACTCCAGGACCCGACAGCACTCTACAAGACCCTTAGCAACACAACGGAACCTCACGAAAACCCTATGGGCTCCTACAGAACACTGCAGGCGCCTACGGAACCCTACAGACCCCTATGGAACCCTACAGGTCCATACAGAACCCCACAGGGCCCTACGGAACTTTACCAGCCACTACGGAACTCTACGGGCCCCTACGGAACCCTGCAGAACCCTCCGGAACCTTACACAATCCCACGGATTCCTACAGACTCCTGCGGGCACTTACTCAACCCTAGAGGCCCCTACGGAACACTGCCAGCCCCTATGGAAGGAACCCTACGGGCCCCTACAGAACACTACTGGCTCCTGCGGTACTCTACAGGCCTCTAGGGAACCTACGAAGCTCTACGGAGCCCTATGGATCCTTACGGAACAGTACGGGCCCCTTCAGACCTCTGCGGGCGCTTATGGAAACCTACAGGACCCTACGGAACTGTACGAGACTCTACAGGCCCCTAGGGAACACCACCGGCCCCTACGGAACCGTACACAACCCTCCGGAAACTTATGGAACCCTACAAGCTCCTACCAACCCCTGCGGGCACTTACACAACCCTACAGGCCCCTACGGAAATCTACGGGACTCCACGGGCCCCTAGGGAAGCCTACAGATTTTGACGGAACCCTACAAGCCCCTCTGGAACCCTACAGAATACTCCAGGAACCGACAGCACTCTACAAGACCCTTAGCAACACAACGGAACCTCACTAAAACCCTATGGGCTCCTACAGAACACTGCAGGTGCCTACGGAACCCTACAGACCCCTACGGAATACTACCAGCCGCTACGGAAACCTATGGTCCCTACGGAACTCTACGGAACCTGACAGAAACACTGTGGGCCCCTACAGGCCCTTGCAGGCACTTGCAGAACTCTGCAGGAACCCACAGAACTTTATGGAACCCTACCAGCCCCTACGGAAGCCTAAAGACCCTTGCAGGCAGTTACGGAACGGTACAGGGCCCTACGGAACTTTACCAGCCACTACGGAACTCTACGGGCCCCTATGGAACCCTGCAGAACCCTCCAGAACCTTACACAATCCCACGGATTCCTACAGACTCCTGCGGCTACTTACTCAACCCTAGAGGCCTCTACGGAACACTGCCAGCCCCTATGGAAGGAACCCTACGGGCCCCTACAGAACACTACTGGCTCCTGCGGTACTCCAGAGGCCTCTAGGGAACCTATGAAGCTCTACGGAACCCTATGGATCCTTACGGAACAGTACGGGCCGCTTCAAAACTCTGCGGGCGCTTATGGAAACCTACAGGACCCTACGGAACTGTACGAGACTCTACAGGCCCCTAGGGAACACCACCGGCCCCTACGGAACCCTACACAACCCTCCGGAAACTTATGGCACCCTACAAGCTCCTACCAACCCCTGCGGGCACTTACACAACCCTACAGGCCCCTACGGAAATCTACGGGACTCCACGGGCCCCTAGGGAAGCCTACAGATTTTGACGGAACCCTACAAGCCCCTCTGGAACCCTACAGAATACTCCAGGACCCGACAGCACTCTACAAGACCCTTAGCAACACAACGGAACCTCACGAAAACCCTATGGGCTCCTACAGAACACTGCAGGCGCCTACGGAACCCTACAGACCCCTATGGAACCCTACAGGTCCATACAGAACCCCACAGGGCCCTACGGAACTTTACCAGCCACTACGGAACTCTACGGGCCCCTACGGAACCCTGCAGAACCCTCCGGAACCTTACACAATCCCACGGATTCCTACAGACTCCTGCGGGCACTTACTCAACCCTAGAGGCCCCTACGGAACACTGCCAGCCCCTATGGAAGGAACCCTACGGGCCCCTACAGAACACTACTAGCTCCTTCGGTATTCTACAGGCCTCTAGGGAACCTACGAAGCTCTACGGAGCCCTATCGATCCTTACGGAACAGTACGGGCCCCTTCAGACCTCTGCGCGCGCTTATGGAAACCTACAGGACCCTACGGAACTGTACGAGACTCTACAGGCCCCTAGGGAACACCACCGGCCCCTATGGAACCGTACACAACCCTCCGGAAACTTATGGAACCCTACAAGCTCCTACCAACCCCTGCGGGCACTTACACAACCCTACAGGCCCCTACGGAAATCTACGGGACTCCACGGGCCCCTAGGGAAGCCTACAGATTTTGACGGAACCCTACAAGCCCCTCTGGAACCCTACAGAATACTCCAGGACCCGAAAGCACTCTACAAGACCCTTAGCAACACAACGGAACCTCACTAAAACCCTATGGGCTCCTACAGAACACTGCAGGCACCTACGGAACCCTACAGACCCCTACGGAACCGTACAGACACCTGCTGGAACTTACAGAACCCTGCAGGCCCCTACGGAATCCAACAGGTCCATACAGAACCCCACAGGGCCCATCGGAACTTTACCAGCCACTACGGAACTCTATGGGCCCCTACGGAACCCTGCAGAACCCTCTGGAACCTTACAGAATCCCACAGACTCCTACAGACTCCTGCGGGCACTTACACAACCCTACAGGCCCCTACGGAACACTGTCAGCCCCTATGGAAGGAACCCTACGGGCCCCTACAGAACACTACTAGCTCCTCCGGTATTCTACAGGCCTCTAGGGAACCTACGAAGCTCTACGGAGCCCTATGGATCCTTACGGAACAGTACGGGCCCCTTCAGACCTCTGCGGGCGCTTATGGAAACCTACAGGACCCTACGGAACTGTACGAGACTCTACAGACCCCTAGGGAACACTACAGGCACCTACGGAACCGTACGAGACTCTACAGGCCCCTAGGGAACACCACCGGCCCCTATGAAACCCTACACAACCCTCCGGAAACATATGGCTCCCTACAAGCTCCTACCAACCCCTGCGGGCACTTACACAACCCTACAGGTTCCTACGGAAATCTATGGGACTCTACGGGCCCCTAGGGAAGCCTACAGATTTTGACGGAACCCTACAAGCCCCTCTGGAACCCTACAGAATACTCCAGGACCCGACAGCACTCTACAAGACCCTTAGCAACACAACGGAACCTCACGAAAACCCTATGGGCTCCTACAGAACACTGCAGGTGCCTACGGAACCCTACAGGCCCCTACGGAATACTACCAGCCGCTACGGAAACCTATGGCCCCTACGGAACTCTACGGAACCTGACAGAAACACTGTGGGCCCCTACAGGCCCTTGCAGGCACTTGCAGAACTCTGCAGGAACCCACGGAACTTTATGGAACCCTACCAGCCCCTACGGAAGCCTAAAGACCCTTGCAGGCAGTTACGGAACGGTACAGGGCCCTATGGAACTTTACCAGCCACTACAGAACTCTACGGGCCCCTATGGAACCCTGCAGAACCCTCCAGAACCTTACACAATCCCACGGATTCCTACAGACTCCTGCGGGTACTTACTCAACCCTAGAGGCCCCTACGGAACACTGCCAGCCCCTATGGAAGGAACCCTACGGGCCCCTACAGAACACTACTGGCTCCTGCGGTACTCTACAGGCCTCTAGGGAACCTACGAAGCTCTACGGAGCCCTATGGATCCTTACGGAACAGTACGGGCCCCTTCAGACCTCTGCGGGCGCTTATGGAAACCTACAGGACCCTACGGAACTGTACGAGACTCTACAGGCCCCTAGGGAACACCACCGGCCCCTACGGAACCGTACACAACCCTCCGGAAACTTATGGAACCCTACAAGCTCCTACCAACCCCTGCGGGCACTTACACAACCCTACAGGCCCCTACGGAAATCTACGGGACTCCACGGGCCCCTAGGGAAGCCTACAGATTTTGACGGAACCCTACAAGCCCCTCTGGAACCCTACAGAATACTCCAGGAACCGACAGCACTCTACAAGACCCTTAGCAACACAACGGAACCTCACTAAAACCCTATGGGCTCCTACAGAACACTGCAGGCACCTACGGAACCCTACAGACCCCTACGGAACCGTACAGACACCTGCTGGAACTTACAGAACCCTGCAGGCCCCTACGGAATCCAACAGGTCCATACAGAACCCCACAGGGCCCATCGGAACTTTACCAGCCACTACGGAACTCTATGGGCCCCTACGGAACCCTGCAGAACCCTCTGGAACCTTACAGAATCCCACAGACTCCTACAGACTCCTGCGGGCACTTACACAACCCTACAGGCCCCTACGGAACACTGTCAGCCCCTATGGAAGGAACCCTACGGGCCCCTACAGAACACTACTAGCTCCTCCGGTATTCTACAGGCCTCTAGGGAACCTACGAAGCTCTACGGAGCCCTATGGATCCTTACGGAACAGTACGGGCCCCTTCAGACCTCTGCGGGCGCTTATGGAAACCTACAGGACCCTACGGAACTGTACGAGACTCTACAGACCCCTAGGGAACACTACAGGCACCTACGGAACCGTACGAGACTCTACAGGCCCCTAGGGAACACCACCGGCCCCTATGAAACCCTACACAACCCTCCGGAAACATATGGCTCCCTACAAGCTCCTACCAACCCCTGCGGGCACTTACACAACCCTACAGGTTCCTACGGAAATCTATGGGACTCTACGGGCCCCTAGGGAAGCCTACAGATTTTGACGGAACCCTACAAGCCCCTCTGGAACCCTACAGAATACTCCAGGACCCGACAGCACTCTACAAGACCCTTAGCAACACAACGGAACCTCACGAAAACCCTATGGGCTCCTACAGAACACTGCAGGTGCCTACGGAACCCTACAGGCCCCTACGGAATACTACCAGCCGCTACGGAAACCTATGGCCCCTACGGAACTCTACGGAACCTGACAGAAACACTGTGGGCCCCTACAGGCCCTTGCAGGCACTTGCAGAACTCTGCAGGAACCCACGGAACTTTATGGAACCCTACCAGCCCCTACGGAAGCCTAAAGACCCTTGCAGGCAGTTACGGAACGGTACAGGGCCCTATGGAACTTTACCAGCCACTACAGAACTCTACGGGCCCCTATGGAACCCTGCAGAACCCTCCAGAACCTTACACAATCCCACGGATTCCTACAGACTCCTGCGGGTACTTACTCAACCCTAGAGGCCCCTACGGAACACTGCCAGCCCCTATGGAAGGAACCCTACGGGCCCCTACAGAACACTACTGGCTCCTGCGGTACTCTACAGGCCTCTAGGGAACCTACGAAGCTCTACGGAGCCCTATGGATCCTTACGGAACAGTACGGGCCCCTTCAGACCTCTGCGGGCGCTTATGGAAACCTACAGGACCCTACGGAACTGTACGAGACTCTACAGGCCCCTAGGGAACACCACCGGCCCCTACGGAACCGTACACAACCCTCCGGAAACTTATGGAACCCTACAAGCTCCTACCAACCCCTGCGGGCACTTACACAACCCTACAGGCCCCTACGGAAATCTACGGGACTCCACGGGCCCCTAGGGAAGCCTACAGATTTTGACGGAACCCTACAAGCCCCTCTGGAACCCTACAGAATACTCCAGGAACCGACAGCACTCTACAAGACCCTTAGCAACACAACGGAACCTCACTAAAACCCTATGGGCTCCTACAGAACACTGCAGGCACCTACGGAACCCTACAGACCCCTACGGAACCGTACAGACACCTGCTGGAACTTACAGAACCCTGCAGGCCCCTACGGAATCCAACAGGTCCATACAGAACCCCACAGGGCCCATCGGAACTTTACCAGCCACTACGGAACTCTATGGGCCCCTACGGAACCCTGCAGAACCCTCCGGAACCTTACAGAATCCCACAGACTCCTACAGACTCCTGCGGGCACTTACACAACCCTACAGGCCTCTACGGAACACTGCCAGCCCCTATGGAAGGAACCCTACGGGCCCCTACAGAACACTACTAGCTCCTGCGGTATTCTACAGGCCTCTAGGGAACCTACGAAGCTCTACGGAACCCCATGGATCCTTACGGAACAGTACGGGCCCCTTCAGACCTCTGCGGGCGCTTATGGAAACCTACAGGACCCTACGGAACTGTACGAGACTCTACAGACCCCTAGGGAACACTACAGGCACCTACGGAACCGTACGAGACTCTACAGGCCCCTAGGGAACACCACCGGCCCCTATGGAACCCTACACAACCCTCCGGAAACATATGGCTCCCTACAAGCTCCTACCAACCCCTGCGGGCACTTACACAACCCTACAGGTTCCTACGGAAATCTATGGGACTCTACGGGCCCCTAGGGAAGCCTACAGATTTTGACGGAACCCTACAAGCCCCTCTGGAACCCTACAGAATACTCCAGGACCCGACAGCACTCTACAAGACCCTTAGCAACACAACAGAACCTCACTAAAACCCTATGGGCTCCTACAGAACACTGCAGGCGCCTACAGAACCCTACAGACCCCTACGGAACCCTACAGACACCTGCTGGAACTTACAGAACCCTGCAGGCCCCTACGGAATCCAACAGGTCCATACAGAACCCCACAGGGCCCATCGGAACTTTACCAGCCACTACGGAACTCTGCAGGCCCCTACGGAACCCTGCAGAACCCTCCAGAACCTTACAGAATCCCACGGATTCCTACAGACTCCTGCGGCTACTTACTCAACCCTAGAGGCCCCTACAGAACACTGCCAGCCCCTATGGAAGGAACCCTACGGGCCCCTACAGAACACTACTGGCTCCTGCGGTACTCTACAGGCCTCCAGGGAACCTACGAAGATCTACGGAGCCCTGTGGATCCTTACGGAACAGTACGGGCCCCTTCAGACCTCTGCGGGCGCTTATGGAAACCTACAGGACCCTACGGAACTGTACGAGACTCTACAGGCCCCTAGGGAACACCACCGGCCCCTACGGAACCGTACACAACCCTCCGGAAACTTATGGAACCCTACAAGCTCCTACCAACCCCTGCGGGCACTTACACAACCCTACAGGCCCCTACGGAAATCTACGGGACTCCACGGGCCCCTAGGGAAGCCTACAGATTTTGACGGAACCCTACAAGCCCCTCTGGAACCCTACAGAATACTCCAGGAACCGACAGCACTCTACAAGACCCTTAGCAACACAACGGAACCTCACTAAAACCCTATGGGCTCCTACAGAACACTGCAGGTGCCTACGGAACCCTACAGACCCCTACGGAATACTACCAGCCGCTACGGAAACCTATGGTCCCTACGGAACTCTACGGAACCTGACAGAAACACTGTGGGCCCCTACAGGCCCTTGCAGGCACTTGCAGAACTCTGCAGGAACCCACAGAACTTTATGGAACCCTACCAGCCCCTACGGAAGCCTAAAGACCCTTGCAGGCAGTTACGGAACGGTACAGGGCCCTACGGAACTTTACCAGCCACTACGGAACTCTACGGGCCCCTATGGAACCCTGCAGAACCCTCCAGAACCTTACACAATCCCACGGATTCCTACAGACTCCTGCGGCTACTTACTCAACCCTAGAGGCCTCTACGGAACACTGCCAGCCCCTATGGAAGGAACCCTACGGGCCCCTACAGAACACTACTGGCTCCTGCGGTACTCCAGAGGCCTCTAGGGAACCTACGAAGCTCTACGGAACCCTATGGATCCTTACGGAACAGTACGGGCCGCTTCAAAACTCTGCGGGCGCTTATGGAAACCTACAGGACCCTACGGAACTGTACGAGACTCTACAGGCCCCTAGGGAACACCACCGGCCCCTACGGAACCCTACACAACCCTCCGGAAACTTATGGCACCCTACAAGCTCCTACCAACCCCTGCGGGCACTTACACAACCCTACAGGCCCCTACGGAAATCTACGGGACTCCACGGGCCCCTAGGGAAGCCTACAGATTTTGACGGAACCCTACAAGCCCCTCTGGAACCCTACAGAATACTCCAGGACCCGACAGCACTCTACAAGACCCTTAGCAACACAACGGAACCTCACGAAAACCCTATGGGCTCCTACAGAACACTGCAGGCGCCTACGGAACCCTACAGACCCCTATGGAACCCTACAGGTCCATACAGAACCCCACAGGGCCCTACGGAACTTTACCAGCCACTACGGAACTCTACGGGCCCCTACGGAACCCTGCAGAACCCTCCGGAACCTTACACAATCCCACGGATTCCTACAGACTCCTGCGGGCACTTACTCAACCCTAGAGGCCCCTACGGAACACTGCCAGCCCCTATGGAAGGAACCCTACGGGCCCCTACAGAACACTACTAGCTCCTTCGGTATTCTACAGGCCTCTAGGGAACCTACGAAGCTCTACGGAGCCCTATCGATCCTTACGGAACAGTACGGGCCCCTTCAGACCTCTGCGGGCGCTTATGGAAACCTACAGGACCCTACGGAACTGTACGAGACTCTACAGGCCCCTAGGGAACACCACCGGCCCCTATGGAACCGTACACAACCCTCCGGAAACTTATGGAACCCTACAAGCTCCTACCAACCCCTGCGGACACTTACACAACCCTACAGGCCCCTACGGAAATCTACGGGACTCCACGGGCCCCTAGGGAAGCCTACAGATTTTGACGGAACCCTACAAGCCCCTCTGGAACCCTACAGAATACTCCAGGACCCGAAAGCACTCTACAAGACCCTTAGCAACACAACGGAACCTCACTAAAACCCTATGGGCTCCTACAGAACACTGCAGGCACCTACGGAACCCTACAGACCCCTACGGAACCGTACAGACACCTGCTGGAACTTACAGAACCCTGCAGGCCCCTACGGAATCCAACAGGTCCATACAGAACCCCACAGGGCCCATCGGAACTTTACCAGCCACTACGGAACTCTATGGGCCCCTACGGAACCCTGCAGAACCCTCTGGAACCTTACAGAATCCCACAGACTCCTACAGACTCCTGCGGGCACTTACACAACCCTACAGGCCCCTACGGAACACTGTCAGCCCCTATGGAAGGAACCCTACGGGCCCCTACAGAACACTACTAGCTCCTCCGGTATTCTACAGGCCTCTAGGGAACCTACGAAGCTCTACGGAGCCCTATGGATCCTTACGGAACAGTACGGGCCCCTTCAGACCTCTGCGGGCGCTTATGGAAACCTACAGGACCCTACGGAACTGTACGAGACTCTACAGACCCCTAGGGAACACTACAGGCACCTACGGAACCGTACGAGACTCTACAGGCCCCTAGGGAACACCACCGGCCCCTATGAAACCCTACACAACCCTCCGGAAACATATGGCTCCCTACAAGCTCCTACCAACCCCTGCGGGCACTTACACAACCCTACAGGTTCCTACGGAAATCTATGGGACTCTACGGGCCCCTAGGGAAGCCTACAGATTTTGACGGAACCCTACAAGCCCCTCTGGAACCCTACAGAATACTCCAGGACCCGACAGCACTCTACAAGACCCTTAGCAACACAACGGAACCTCACGAAAACCCTATGGGCTCCTACAGAACACTGCAGGTGCCTACGGAACCCTACAGGCCCCTACGGAATACTACCAGCCGCTACGGAAACCTATGGCCCCTACGGAACTCTACGGAACCTGACAGAAACACTGTGGGCCCCTACAGGCCCTTGCAGGCACTTGCAGAACTCTGCAGGAACCCACGGAACTTTATGGAACCCTACCAGCCCCTACGGAAGCCTAAAGACCCTTGCAGGCAGTTACGGAACGGTACAGGGCCCTATGGAACTTTACCAGCCACTACAGAACTCTACGGGCCCCTATGGAACCCTGCAGAACCCTCCAGAACCTTACACAATCCCACGGATTCCTACAGACTCCTGCGGCTACTTACTCAACCCTAGAGGCCTCTACGGAACACTGCCAGCCCCTATGGAAGGAACCCTACGGGCCCCTACAGAACACTACTGGCTCCTGCGGTACTCCAGAGGCCTCTAGGGAACCTACGAAGCTCTACGGAACCCTATGGATCCTTACGGAACAGTACGGGCCGCTTCAAAACTCTGCGGGCGCTTATGGAAACCTACAGGACCCTACGGAACTGTACGAGACTCTACAGGCCCCTAGGGAACACCACCGGCCCCTACGGAACCCTACACAACCCTCCGGAAACTTATGGCACCCTACAAGCTCCTACCAACCCCTGCGGGCACTTACACAACCCTACAGGCCCCTACGGAAATCTACGGGACTCCACGGGCCCCTAGGGAAGCCTACAGATTTTGACGGAACCCTACAAGCCCCTCTGGAACCCTACAGAATACTCCAGGACCCGACAGCACTCTACAAGACCCTTAGCAACACAACGGAACCTCACGAAAACCCTATGGGCTCCTACAGAACACTGCAGGCGCCTACGGAACCCTACAGACCCCTATGGAACCCTACAGGTCCATACAGAACCCCACAGGGCCCTACGGAACTTTACCAGCCACTACGGAACTCTACGGGCCCCTACGGAACCCTGCAGAACCCTCCGGAACCTTACACAATCCCACGGATTCCTACAGACTCCTGCGGGCACTTACTCAACCCTAGAGGCCCCTACGGAACACTGCCAGCCCCTATGGAAGGAACCCTACGGGCCCCTACAGAACACTACTAGCTCCTTCGGTATTCTACAGGCCTCTAGGGAACCTACGAAGCTCTACGGAGCCCTATCGATCCTTACGGAACAGTACGGGCCCCTTCAGACCTCTGCGGGCGCTTATGGAAACCTACAGGACCCTACGGAACTGTACGAGACTCTACAGGCCCCTAGGGAACACCACCGGCCCCTATGGAACCGTACACAACCCTCCGGAAACTTATGGAACCCTACAAGCTCCTACCAACCCCTGCGGGCACTTACACAACCCTACAGGCCCCTACGGAAATCTACGGGACTCCACGGGCCCCTAGGGAAGCCTACAGATTTTGACGGAACCCTACAAGCCCCTCTGGAACCCTACAGAATACTCCAGGACCCGAAAGCACTCTACAAGACCCTTAGCAACACAACGGAACCTCACTAAAACCCTATGGGCTCCTACAGAACACTGCAGGCACCTACGGAACCCTACAGACCCCTACGGAACCCTACAGACACCTGCTGGAACTTACAGAACCCTGCAGGCCCCTACGGAATCCAACAGGTCCATACAGAACCCCACAGGGCCCATCGGAACTTTACCAGCCACTACGGAACTCTATGGGCCCCTACGGAACCCTGCAGAACCCTCTGGAACCTTACAGAATCCCACAGACTCCTACAGACTCCTGCGGGCACTTACACAACCCTACAGGCCCCTACGGAACACTGTCAGCCCCTATGGAAGGAACCCTACGGGCCCCTACAGAACACTACTAGCTCCTCCGGTATTCTACAGGCCTCTAGGGAACCTACGAAGCTCTACGGAGCCCTATGGATCCTTACGGAACAGTACGGGCCCCTTCAGACCTCTGCGGGCGCTTATAGAAACCTACAGGACCCTACGGAACTGTACGAGACTCTACAGACCCCTAGGGAACACTACAGGCACCTACGGAACCGTACGAGACTCTACAGGCCCCTAGGGAACACCACCGGCCCCTATGAAACCCTACACAACCCTCCGGAAACATATGGCTCCCTACAAGCTCCTACCAACCCCTGCGGGCACTTACACAACCCTACAGGTTCCTACGGAAATCTATGGGACTCTACGGGCCCCTAGGGAAGCCTACAGATTTTGACGGAACCCTACAAGCCCCTCTGGAACCCTACAGAATACTCCAGGACCCGACAGCACTCTACAAGACCCTTAGCAACACAACGGAACCTCACGAAAACCCTATGGGCTCCTACAGAACACTGCAGGTGCCTACGGAACCCTACAGGCCCCTACGGAATACTACCAGCCGCTACGGAAACCTATGGCCCCTACGGAACTCTACGGAACCTGACAGAAACACTGTGGGCCCCTACAGGCCCTTGCAGGCACTTGCAGAACTCTGCAGGAACCCACGGAACTTTATGGAACCCTACCAGCCCCTACGGAAGCCTAAAGACCCTTGCAGGCAGTTACGGAACGGTACAGGGCCCTATGGAACTTTACCAGCCACTACAGAACTCTACGGGCCCCTATGGAACCCTGCAGAACCCTCCAGAACCTTACACAATCCCACGGATTCCTACAGACTCCTGCGGGTACTTACTCAACCCTAGAGGCCCCTACGGAACACTGCCAGCCCCTATGGAAGGAACCCTACGGGCCCCTACAGAACACTACTGGCTCCTGCGGTACTCTACAGGCCTCTAGGGAACCTACGAAGCTCTACGGAGCCCTATGGATCCTTACGGAACAGTACGGGCCCCTTCAGACCTCTGCGGGCGCTTATGGAAACCTACAGGACCCTACGGAACTGTACGAGACTCTACAGGCCCCTAGGGAACACCACCGGCCCCTACGGAACCGTACACAACCCTCCGGAAACTTATGGAACCCTACAAGCTCCTACCAACCCCTGCCGGGCACTTACACAACCCTACAGGCCCCTACGGAAATCTACGGGACTCCACGGGCCCCTAGGGAAGCCTACAGATTTTGACGGAACCCTACAAGCCCCTCTGGAACCCTACAGAATACTCCAGGAACCGACAGCACTCTACAAGACCCTTAGCAACACAACGGAACCTCACTAAAACCCTATGGGCTCCTACAGAACACTGCAGGCACCTACGGAACCCTACAGACCCCTACGGAACCGTACAGACACCTGCTGGAACTTACAGAACCCTGCAGGCCCCTACGGAATCCAACAGGTCCATACAGAACCCCACAGGGCCCATCGGAACTTTACCAGCCACTACGGAACTCTATGGGCCCCTACGGAACCCTGCAGAACCCTCCGGAACCTTACAGAATCCCACAGACTCCTACAGACTCCTGCGGGCACTTACACAACCCTACAGGCCTCTACGGAACACTGCCAGCCCCTATGGAAGGAACCCTACGGGCCCCTACAGAACACTACTAGCTCCTGCGGTATTCTACAGGCCTCTAGGGAACCTACGAAGCTCTACGGAACCCCATGGATCCTTACGGAACAGTACGGGCCCCTTCAGACCTCTGCGGGCGCTTATGGAAACCTACAGGACCCTACGGAACTGTACGAGACTCTACAGACCCCTAGGGAACACTACAGGCACCTACGGAACCGTACGAGACTCTACAGGCCCCTAGGGAACACCACCGGCCCCTATGGAACCCTACACAACCCTCCGGAAACATATGGCTCCCTACAAGCTCCTACCAACCCCTGCGGGCACTTACACAACCCTACAGGTTCCTACGGAAATCTATGGGACTCTACGGGCCCCTAGGGAAGCCTACAGATTTTGACGGAACCCTACAAGCCCCTCTGGAACCCTACAGAATACTCCAGGACCCGACAGCACTCTACAAGACCCTTAGCAACACAACAGAACCTCACTAAAACCCTATGGGCTCCTACAGAACACTGCAGGCGCCTACAGAACCCTACAGACCCCTACGGAACCCTACAGACACCTGCTGGAACTTACAGAACCCTGCAGGCCCCTACGGAATCCAACAGGTCCATACAGAACCCCACAGGGCCCATCGGAACTTTACCAGCCACTACGGAACTCTGCAGGCCCCTACGGAACCCTGCAGAACCCTCCAGAACCTTACAGAATCCCACGGATTCCTACAGACTCCTGCGGCTACTTACTCAACCCTAGAGGCCCCTACAGAACACTGCCAGCCCCTATGGAAGGAACCCTACGGGCCCCTACAGAACACTACTGGCTCCTGCGGTACTCTACAGGCCTCCAGGGAACCTACGAAGATCTACGGAGCCCTGTGGATCCTTACGGAACAGTACGGGCCCCTTCAGACCTCTGCGGGCGCTTATGGAAACCTACAGGACCCTACGGAACTGTACGAGACTCTACAGGCCCCTAGGGAACACCACCGGCCCCTACGAAACCCTACACAACCCTCCGGAAACTTATGGACCCCTACAAGCTCCTACCAACCCCTGCGGGCACTTACACAACCCTACAGGCCCCTACGGAAATCTACGGGACTCCACGGGCCCCTAGGGAAGCCTACAGATTTTGACGGAACCCTACAAGCCCCTCTGGAACCCTACAGAATACTCCAGGACCCGACAGCACTCTACAAGACCCTTAGCAACACAACGGAACCTCACGAAAACCCTATGGGCTCCTACAGAACACTGCAGGTGCCTACGGAACCCTACAGACCCCTACGGAATACTACCAGCCGCTACGGAAACCTATGGTCCCTACGGAACTCTACGGAACCTGACAGAAACACTGTGGGCCCCTACAGGCCCTTGCAGGCACTTGCAGAACTCTGCAGGAACCCACAGAACTTTATGGAACCCTACCAGCCCCTACGGAAGCCTAAAGACCCTTGCAGGCAGTTACGGAACGGTACAGGGCCCTACGGAACTTTACCAGCCACTACGGAACTCTACGGGCCCCTATGGAACCCTGCAGAACCCTCCAGAACCTTACACAATCCCACGGATTCCTACAGACTCCTGCGGCTACTTACTCAACCCTAGAGGCCTCTACGGAACACTGCCAGCCCCTATGGAAGGAACCCTACGGGCCCCTACAGAACACTACTGGCTCCTGCGGTACTCCAGAGGCCTCTAGGGAACCTACGAAGCTCTACGGAACCCTATGGATCCTTACGGAACAGTACGGGCCGCTTCAAAACTCTGCGGGCGCTTATGGAAACCTACAGGACCCTACGGAACTGTACGAGACTCTACAGGCCCCTAGGGAACACCACCGGCCCCTACGGAACCCTACACAACCCTCCGGAAACTTATGGCACCCTACAAGCTCCTACCAACCCCTGCGGGCACTTACACAACCCTACAGGCCCCTACGGAAATCTACGGGACTCCACGGGCCCCTAGGGAAGCCTACAGATTTTGACGGAACCCTACAAGCCCCTCTGGAACCCTACAGAATACTCCAGGACCCGACAGCACTCTACAAGACCCTTAGCAACACAACGGAACCTCACGAAAACCCTATGGGCTCCTACAGAACACTGCAGGCGCCTACGGAACCCTACAGACCCCTATGGAACCCTACAGGTCCATACAGAACCCCACAGGGCCCTACGGAACTTTACCAGCCACTACGGAACTCTACGGGCCCCTACGGAACCCTGCAGAACCCTCCGGAACCTTACACAATCCCACGGATTCCTACAGACTCCTGCGGGCACTTACTCAACCCTAGAGGCCCCTACGGAACACTGCCAGCCCCTATGGAAGGAACCCTACGGGCCCCTACAGAACACTACTAGCTCCTTCGGTATTCTACAGGCCTCTAGGGAACCTACGAAGCTCTACGGAGCCCTATCGATCCTTACGGAACAGTACGGGCCCCTTCAAACCTCTGCGGGCGCTTATGGAAACCTACAGGACCCTACGGAACTGTACGAGAATCTACAGGCCCCTAGGGAACACTACAGGCCCCTACGGAACCGTACGAGACTCTCCGGAAACATATGGCACCCTACAAGCTCCTACCAACCCCTGCGGGCACTTACTCAACCCTAGAGGCCCCTACGGAACACTGCCAGCCCCTATGGAAGGAACCCTACGGGCCCCTACAGAACACTACTGGCTCCTGCGGTACTCTACAGGCCTCTAGGGAACCTACGAAGCTCTACGGAGCCCTATGGATCCTTACGGAACAGTACGGGCCCCTTCAGACCTCTGCGGGCGCTTATGGAAACCTACAGGACCCTACGGAACTGTACGAGACTCTACAGGCCCCTAGGGAACACCACCGGCCCCTACGGAACCGTACACAACCCTCCGGAAACTTATGGAACCCTACAAGCTCCTACCAACCCCTGCGGGCACTTACACAACCCTACAGGCCCCTACGGAAATCTACGGGACTCCACGGGCCCCTAGGGAAGCCTACAGATTTTGACGGAACCCTACAAGCCCCTCTGGAACCCTACAGAATACTCCAGGAACCGACAGCACTCTACAAGACCCTTAGCAACACAACGGAACCTCACTAAAACCCTATGGGCTCCTACAGAACACTGCAGGCACCTACGGAACCCTACAGACCCCTACGGAACCGTACAGACACCTGCTGGAACTTACAGAACCCTGCAGGCCCCTACGGAATCCAACAGGTCCATACAGAACCCCACAGGGCCCATCGGAACTTTACCAGCCACTACGGAACTCTATGGGCCCCTACGGAACCCTGCAGAACCCTCCGGAACCTTACAGAATCCCACAGACTCCTACAGACTCCTGCGGGCACTTACACAACCCTACAGGCCTCTACGGAACACTGCCAGCCCCTATGGAAGGAACCCTACGGGCCCCTACAGAACACTACTAGCTCCTGCGGTATTCTACAGGCCTCTAGGGAACCTACGAAGCTCTACGGAACCCCATGGATCCTTACGGAACAGTACGGGCCCCTTCAGACCTCTGCGGGCGCTTATGGAAACCTACAGGACCCTACGGAACTGTACGAGACTCTACAGACCCCTAGGGAACACTACAGGCACCTACGGAACCGTACGAGACTCTACAGGCCCCTAGGGAACACCACCGGCCCCTATGGAACCCTACACAACCCTCCGGAAACATATGGCTCCCTACAAGCTCCTACCAACCCCTGCGGGCACTTACACAACCCTACAGGTTCCTACGGAAATCTATGGGACTCTACGGGCCCCTAGGGAAGCCTACAGATTTTGACGGAACCCTACAAGCCCCTCTGGAACCCTACAGAATACTCCAGGACCCGACAGCACTCTACAAGACCCTTAGCAACACAACAGAACCTCACTAAAACCCTATGGGCTCCTACAGAACACTGCAGGCGCCTACAGAACCCTACAGACCCCTACGGAACCCTACAGACACCTGCTGGAACTTACAGAACCCTGCAGGCCCCTACGGAATCCAACAGGTCCATACAGAACCCCACAGGGCCCATCGGAACTTTACCAGCCACTACGGAACTCTGCAGGCCCCTACGGAACCCTGCAGAACCCTCCAGAACCTTACAGAATCCCACGGATTCCTACAGACTCCTGCGGCTACTTACTCAACCCTAGAGGCCCCTACAGAACACTGCCAGCCCCTATGGAAGGAACCCTACGGGCCCCTACAGAACACTACTGGCTCCTGCGGTACTCTACAGGCCTCCAGGGAACCTACGAAGATCTACGGAGCCCTGTGGATCCTTACGGAACAGTACGGGCCCCTTCAGACCTCTGCGGGCGCTTATGGAAACCTACAGGACCCTACGGAACTGTACGAGACTCTACAGGCCCCTAGGGAACACCACCGGCCCCTACGAAACCCTACACAACCCTCCGGAAACTTATGGACCCCTACAAGCTCCTACCAACCCCTGCGGGCACTTACACAACCCTACAGGCCCCTACGGAAATCTACGGGACTCCACGGGCCCCTAGGGAAGCCTACAGATTTTGACGGAACCCTACAAGCCCCTCTGGAACCCTACAGAATACTCCAGGACCCGACAGCACTCTACAAGACCCTTAGCAACACAACGGAACCTCACGAAAACCCTATGGGCTCCTACAGAACACTGCAGGTGCCTACGGAACCCTACAGACCCCTACGGAATACTACCAGCCGCTACGGAAACCTATGGTCCCTACGGAACTCTACGGAACCTGACAGAAACACTGTGGGCCCCTACAGGCCCTTGCAGGCACTTGCAGAACTCTGCAGGAACCCACAGAACTTTATGGAACCCTACCAGCCCCTACGGAAGCCTAAAGACCCTTGCAGGCAGTTACGGAACGGTACAGGGCCCTACGGAACTTTACCAGCCACTACGGAACTCTACGGGCCCCTATGGAACCCTGCAGAACCCTCCAGAACCTTACACAATCCCACGGATTCCTACAGACTCCTGCGGCTACTTACTCAACCCTAGAGGCCTCTACGGAACACTGCCAGCCCCTATGGAAGGAACCCTACGGGCCCCTACAGAACACTACTGGCTCCTGCGGTACTCCAGAGGCCTCTAGGGAACCTACGAAGCTCTACGGAACCCTATGGATCCTTACGGAACAGTACGGGCCGCTTCAAAACTCTGCGGGCGCTTATGGAAACCTACAGGACCCTACGGAACTGTACGAGACTCTACAGGCCCCTAGGGAACACCACCGGCCCCTACGGAACCCTACACAACCCTCCGGAAACTTATGGCACCCTACAAGCTCCTACCAACCCCTGCGGGCACTTACACAACCCTACAGGCCCCTACGGAAATCTACGGGACTCCACGGGCCCCTAGGGAAGCCTACAGATTTTGACGGAACCCTACAAGCCCCTCTGGAACCCTACAGAATACTCCAGGACCCGACAGCACTCTACAAGACCCTTAGCAACACAACGGAACCTCACGAAAACCCTATGGGCTCCTACAGAACACTGCAGGCGCCTACGGAACCCTACAGACCCCTATGGAACCCTACAGGTCCATACAGAACCCCACAGGGCCCTACGGAACTTTACCAGCCACTACGGAACTCTACGGGCCCCTAGGGAAAACTGCAGAACCCTCCAGAACCTTACACAATCCCACGGATTCCTACAGACTCCTGCGGGCACTTACTCAACCCTAGAGGCCCCTACGGAACACTGCCAGCCCCTATGGAAGGAACCCTACGGGCCCCTACAGAACACTACTAGCTCCTTCGGTATTCTACAGGCCTCTAGGGAACCTACGAAGCTCTACGGAGCCCTATCGATCCTTACGGAACAGTACGGGCCCCTTCAAACCTCTGCGGGCGCTTATGGAAACCTACAGGACCCTACGGAACTGTACGAGAATCTACAGGCCCCTAGGGAACACTACAGGCCCCTACGGAACCGTACGAGACTCTCCGGAAACATATGGCACCCTACAAGCTCCTACCAACCCCTGCGGGCACTTACTCAACCCTAGAGGCCCCTACGGAACACTGCCAGCCCCTATGGAAGGAACCTTACGGACCCCTACAGAACACTACTGGCTCCTGCGGTACTCTACAGGCCTCTAGGGAACCTACGAAGCTCTACGGAGCCCTATGGATAGTTACGGAACAGTACGGGCCCCTTCAGACCTCTGCAGGCGCTTATGGAAACCGACAGGACCCTACGGAACCGTACGAGACTCTACAGGCCCTTAGGGAACACCACGGGCCCCTACGGAACCCTACACAACCCTCTGGAAACTTATGGCACCCTACAAGCTCCTACCAACCCCTGCGGGCACTTACAGAACCCTGCAGGCCCCTACGGAACCCTACAGGTCCATACAGAACCCCACAGGGCCCTACGGAACTTTACCAGCCACTACGGAACTCTATGGGCCCCTACGGAACCCTGCAGAACCCTCCGGAACCTTACAGAATCCCACAGACTCCTACAGACTCCTGCGGGCACTTACACAACCCTACAGGCCCTAACGGAACACTGCCATCCCCTATGGAAGGAACCTTACCGACCCCTACAGAACACTACTGGCTCCTGCGGTACTCTACAGGCCTCTAGGGAACCTATGAAGCTCTACGGAGCCCTATGGATCCCTAAGGAACAGTACGGGCCCCTTCAGACCTCTGCGGGCGCTTATGGAAACCTACAGGACCCTACGGAACTGTACAAGACTCTACAGGCCCTTAGGGAACACCACAGGCCCCTACGGAACCCTACACAACCCTCCGGAAACTTATGGCACCCTACAAGCTCCTACCAACCCCTGCGGGCACTTACACAACCCTACAGGCCCCTACGGAAATCTACGGGACTCCACGGGCCCCTAGGGAAGCCTACAGATTTTGACGGAACCCTACGAGCCCCTCTGGAACCCTACAGAATACTCCAGGACCCGACAGCACTCTACAAGACCCTTAGCAACACAACGGAACCTCACTAAAACCCTATGGGCTCGTATGGAACACTGCAGGTGCCTACGGAACCCTACAGACCCCTACGGAACCCTACAGACACCTGCGGGCACTTACAGAACCCTGCAGGCCCCTACGGAACCCTACAGGTCCATACAGAACCGCACAGAGCCCCACGTAACTTTACCAGCCACTACGGAACTCTAGGGGCCCCTACGGAACCCTGCAGAACCCTCCAGAACCTTACAGAATCCCACAGACTCCTACAGACTCCTGCGGGCACTTACTCAACCCTAGAGGCCCCTACGGAACACTGCCAGCCCCTATGGAAGGAACCCTACGGGCCCCTACAGAAAACTACTAGCTCCTGCAGTATTCTACAGGCCTCTAGGGAACCTACGAAGCTCTACGGAACCCCATGGATCCTTACGGAACAGTACGGGCCGCTTCAAAACTCTGCGGGCGCTTATGGAAACCTACAGGACCCTACGGAACTGTACGAGACTCTACAGGCCCCTAGGGAACACCACAGGCCCCTACGGAACCCTACACAACCCTCTGGAAACTTATGGCACCCTACAAGCTCCTACCAACCCCTGCGGGCACTTACACAACCCTACAGGCCCCTACGGATATCTACGGGACTCCACGGGCCCCTAGGGAAGCCTACAGATTTTGACGGAACCCTACAAGCCCCTCTGGAACCCTACAGAATACTCCAGGACCCGACAGCACTCTACAAGACCCTGAGCAACACAACGGAACCTCACTAAAACCCTATGGGCTCCTACAGAACACTGCAGGCGCCTACGGAACCCTACAGACCCCTTCGGAACCCTACAGACACCTGCGGGCACTTACAGAACCCTGCAGGCCCCTACGGAACCCTACAGGTCCATACAGAACCCCACAGGGCCCTACGGAACTTTACCAGCCACTACGGAACTCTGCAGGCCCCTACGGAACCCTGCAGAACCCTCCAGAACCTTACACAATCCCACGGATTCCTACAGACTCCTGCGGGCACTTACTCAACCCTACAGGCCTCTACGGAACACTGCCAGCCCCTATGGAAGGAACCCTACGGGCCCCTACAGAACACTACTAGCTCCTGCGGTATTCTACAGGCCTCTAGGGAACCTACGAAGCTCTACGGAACCCCATGGATCCTTACGGAACACTACAGGCCGCTTCAAAACTCTGCGGGCGCTTATGGAAACCTACAGGACCCTACGGAACTGTACGAGACTCTACAGGCCCCTAGGGAACACCACAGGCCCCTACGGAACCCTACACAACCCTCTGGAAACTTATGGCACCCTACAAGCTCCTACCAACCCCTGCGGGCACTTACACAACCCTACAGGCCCCTACGGAAATCTACGGGACTCCATGGGCCCCTAGGGAAGCCTACAGATTTTGACGGAACCCTACAAGCCCCTCTGGAACCCTACAGAATACTCCAGGACCCGACAGCACTCTACAAGACCCTTAGCAACACAACGGAACCTCACTAAAACCCTATGGGCTCCTACAGAACACTGCAGGCGCCTACGGAACCCTACAGACCCCTACGGAACCCTACAGACACCTGCGGGCACTTACAGAACCCTGCAGGCCCCTACAGAACCCTACAGGTCCATACAGAACCCCACAGAGCCCCACGTAACTTTACCAGCCACTACAGAACTCTAGGGGCCCCTACAGAACCCTGCAGAACCCTCCGGAACCTTACAGAATCCCACAGACTCCTACAGACTCCTGCGGGCACTTACTCAACCCTACAGGCCCCTACGGAACACTGCCAGCCCCTATGGAAGGAACCCTACGGGCCCCTACAGAAAACTACTAGCTCCTGCGGTATTCTACAGGCCTCTAGGGAACCTACGAAGCTCTACGGAACCCCATGGATCCTTACGGAACAGTACGGGCCGCTTCAAACATCTGCGGGCGCTTATAGAAACCTACAGGACCCTACGGAACTGTACGAGACTCTACAGGCCCCTAGGGAACACTACAGGCCCCTACGGAACCGTACGAGACTCTACAGGCCCCTAGGGAACACCACAGGCCCCTACGGAACCCTACACAACCCTCTGGAAACTTATGGCACCCTACAAGCTCCTACCAACCGCTGCGGGCACTTACACAACCCTACAGGCCCCTACGGAAATCTACGGGACTCTCTGGGCCCCTAGGGAAGCGTATAGATTTTGACGGAACTCTACGAGCCCCTCTGGAACCCTACAGAATACTCCAGGACCCGACAGCACTCTACAAGACCCTTAGCAACACAACGGAACCTCACGAAAACCCTATGGGCTCCTACAGAACACTGCAGGTGCCTACGGAACCCTACAGACCCCTACGGAATACTACCAGCCGCTACGGAAACCTATGGTCCCTACGGAACTCTACGGAACCTGACAGAAACACTGTGGGCCCCTACAGGCCCTTGCAGGCACTTGCAGAACTCTGCAGGAACCCACAGAACTTTATGGAACCCTACCAGCCCCTACGGAAGCCTAAAGACCCTTGCAGGCAGTTACGGAACGGTACAGGGCCCTACGGAACTTTACCAGCCACTACGGAACTCTACGGGCCCCTATGGAACCCTGCAGAACCCTCCAGAACCTTACAGAATCCCACGGATTCCTACAGACTCCTGCGGCTACTTACTCAACCCTAGAGGCCTCTACGGAACACTGCCAGCCCCTATGGAAGGAACCCTACGGGCCCCTACAGAACACTACTGGCTCCTGCGGTACTCCAGAGGCCTCTAGGGAACCTACGAAGCTCTACGGAACCCTATGGATCCTTACGGAACAGTACGGGCCCCTTCAAACCTCTGCGGGCGCTTATGGAAACCTACAGGACCCTACGGAACTGTACGAGACTCTACAGGCCCCTAGGGAACACTACAGGCACCTACAGAACCGTACGAGACTCTACAGGCCCCTAGGGAACACCACCGGCCCCTACGAAACCCTACACAACCCTCCGGAAACATATGGCACCCTACAAGCTCCTACCAACCCCTGCGGGCACTTACTCAACCCTAGAGGACCCTACGGAACACTGCCAGCCCCTATGGAAGGAACCCTACGGGCCCCTACAGAACACTACTAGCTCCTGCGGTATTCTACAGGTCTCTAGGGAACCTACGAAGCTCTACGGAGCCCTATGGATCCCTACGGAACAGTACGGGCCCCTTCAAACCTCTGCGGGCGCTTATGGAAACCTACAGGACCCTACGGAACTGTACGAGACTCTACAGGCCCCTAGGGAACACCACCGGCCCCTACGGAACCCTACACAACCCTCCGGAAACTTATGGCACCCTACAAGCTCCTACCAACCCCTGCGGGCACTTACACAACCCTACAGGCCCCTACGGAAATCTACGGGACTCCACGGGCCCCTAGGGAAGCCTACAGATTTTGACGGAACCCTACAAGCCCCTCTGGAACCCTACAGAATACTCGAGGACCCGACAGCACTCTACAAGACCCTTAGCAACACAACGGAACCTCACGAAAACCCTATGGGCTCCTACAGAACACTGCAGGCGCCTACGGAACCCTACAGACCCCTATGGAACCCTACAGGTCCATACAGAACCCCACAGGGCCCTACGGTTCTTTACCAGCCACTACGGAACTCTACGGGCCCCTAGGGAAAACTGCAGAACCCTCCAGAACCTTACACAATCCCACGGATTCCTACAGACTCCTGCGGGCACTTACTCAACCCTACAGGCCTCTACGGAACACTGCCAGCCCCTATGGAAGGAACCCTACGGGCCCCTACAGAACACTACTAGCTCCTGCGGTATTCTACAGGCCTCTAGGGAACCTACGAAGCTCTACGGAGCCCTATCGATCCTTACGGAACAGTACGGGCCCCTTCAAACCTCTGCGGGCGCTTATGGAAACCTACAGGACCCTACGGAACTGTACGAGACTCTACAGGCCCCTAGGGAACACTACAGGCCCCTACGGAACCGTACGAGACTCTCCGGAAACATATGGCACCCTACAAGCTCCTACCAACCCCTGCGGGCACTTACTCAACCCTAGAGGCCCCTACGGAACACTGCCAGCCCCTATGGAAGGAACCTTACGGACCCCTACAGAACACTACTGGCTCCTGCGGTACTCTACAGGCCTCTAGGGAACCTACGAAGCTCTACGGAGCCCTATGGATAGTTACGGAACAGTACGGGCCCCTTCAGACCTCTGCAGGCGCTTATGGAAACCGACAGGACCCTACGGAACCGTACGAGACTCTACAGGCCCTTAGGGAACACCACGGGCCCCTACGGAACCCTACACAACCCTCTGGAAACTTATGGCACCCTACAAGCTCCTACCAACCCCTGCGGGCACTTACAGAACCCTGCAGGCCCCTACGGAACCCTACAGGTCCATACAGAACCCCACAGGGCCCTACGGAACTTTACCAGCCACTACGGAACTCTACGGGCCCCTACGGAACCCTGCAGAACCCTCCGGAACCTTACAGAATCCCACAGACTCCTACAGACTCCTGCGGGCACTTACACAACCCTACAGGCCCTAACGGAACACTGCCATCCCCTATGGAAGGAACCTTACGGACCCCTACAGAACACTACTGGCTCCTGCGGTACTCTACAGGCCTCTAGGGAACCTATGAAGCTCTACGGAGCCCTATGGATCCCTAAGGAACAGTACGGGCCCCTTCAGACCTCTGCGGGCGCTTATGGAAACCTACAGGACCCTACGGAACTGTACAAGACTCTACAGGACCTTAGGGAACACCACAGGCCCCTACGGAACTGTACGAGACTCTACAGGCCCCTAGGGAACACCACCGGCCCCTACGGAACCCTACACAACCCTCTGGAAACTTATGGAACCCTACAAGCTCCTACCAACCCCTGCGGGCACTTACACAATCCTACAGGCCCCTACGGAAATCTACGGGACTCTACGGGCCCCTAGGGATCCCTACAGATTTTGACGGAACCCTACAAGCCCCTCTGGAACCCTACAGAATACTCCAGGACCCGACAGCACTCTACAAGACCCTTAGCAACACAACGGAACCTCACTAAAACCCTATGGGCTCGTATGGAACACTGCAGGTGCCTACGGAACCCTACAGACCCCTATGGAACCCTACAGGTCCATACAGAACCCCACAGGGCCCTACGGAACTTTACCAGCCACTACGGAACTCTGCAGGCCCCTACGGAACCCTGCAGAACCCTCCAGAACCTTACAGAATCCCACGGATTCCTACAGACTCCTGCGGGCACTTACTCAACCCTACAGGCCTCTACGGAACACTGCCAGCCCCTATGGAAGGAACCCTACGGGCCCCTACAGAACACTACTGGCTCCTGCGGTATTCTACAGGCCTCTAGGGAACCTACGAAGCTCTACGGAACCCCATGGATCCTTACGGAACACTACAGGCCGCTTCAAAACTCTGCGGGCGCTTATAGAAACCTACAGGACCCTACGGAACTGTACGAGACTCTACAGGCCCCTAGGGAACACCACAGGCCCCTACGGAACCCTACACAACCCTCCGGAAACTTATGGCACCCTACAAGCTCCTACCAACCCCTGCGGGCACTTACACAACCCTACAGGCCCCTACGGAAATCTACGGGACTCCACGGGCCCCTAGGGAAGCCTACAGATTTTGACGGAACCCTACGAGCCCCTCTGGAACCCTACAGAATACTCCAGGACCCGACAGCACTCTACAAGACCCTTAGCAACACAACGGAACCTCACTAAAACCCTATGGGCTCGTATGGAACACTGCAGGTGCCTACGGAACCCTACAGACCCCTACGGAACCCTACAGACACCTGCGGGCACTTACAGAACCCTGCAGGCCCCTACGGAACCCTACAGGTCCATACAGAACCGCACAGAGCCCCACGTAACTTTACCAGCCACTACGGAACTCTAGGGGCCCCTACGGAACCCTGCAGAACCCTCTGGAACCTTACAGAATCCCACGGATTCCTACAGACTCCTGCGGGCACTTACTCAACCCTACAGGCCTCTACGGAACACTGCCAGCCCCTATGGAAGGAACCCTACGGGCCCCTACAGAACACTACTAGCTCCTGCGGTATTCTACAGGCCTCTAGGGAACCTACGAAGCTCTACGGAACCCCATGGATCCTTACGGAACACTACAGGCCGCTTCAAAACTCTGCGGGCGCTTATGGAAACCTACAGGACCCTACGGAACTGTACGAGACTCTACAGGCCCCTAGGGAACACCACAGGCCCCTACGGAACCCTACACAACCCTCTGGAAACTTATGGCACCCTACAAGCTCCTACCAACCCCTGCGGGCACTTACACAACCCTACAGGCCCCTACGGAAATCTACGGGACTCCATGGGCCCCTAGGGAAGCCTACAGATTTTGACGGAACCCTACAAGCCCCTCTGGAACCCTACAGAATACTCCAGGACCCGACAGCACTCTACAAGACCCTTAGCAACACAACGGAACCTCACTAAAACCCTATGGGCTCCTACAGAACACTGCAGGTGCCTACGGAACCCTACAGACCCCTACGGAATACTACCAGCCGCTACGGAAACCTATGGCCCCTACGGAACTCTACGGAACCTGACAGAAACACTGTGGGCCCCTACAGGCCCTTGCAGGCACTTGCAGAACTCTGCAGGAACCCACAGAACTTTATGGAACCCTACCAGCCCCTACGGAAGCCTAAAGACCCTTGCAGGCAGTTACGGAACGGTACAGGGCCCTACGGAACTTTACCAGCCACAACGGAACTCTACGGGCCCCTATGGAACCCTGCAGAACCCTCCAGAACCTTACAGAATCCCACGGATTCCTACAGACTCCTGCGGCTACTTACTCAACCCTAGAGGCCTCTACGGAACACTGCCAGCCCCTATGGAAGGAACCCTACGGGCCCCTACAGAACACTACTGGCTCCTGCGGTACTCCAGAGGCCTCTAGGGAACCTACGAAGCTCTACGGAACCCTATGGATCCTTACGGAACAGTACGGGCCCCTTCAGACCTCTGCGGGCGCTTATGGAAACCTACAGGACCCTACGGAACTGTACGAGACTCTACAGGCCCCTAGGGAACACTACAGGCACCTACAGAACCGTACGAGACTCTACAGGCCCCTAGGGAACACCACCGGCCCCTACGGAACCCTACACAACCCTCCGGAAACATATGGCACCCTACAAGCTCCTACCAACCCCTGCGGGCACTTACTCAACCCTAGAGGACCCTACGGAACACTGCCAGCCCCTATGGAAGGAACCCTACGGGCCCCTACAGAACACTACTAGCTCCTGCGGTATTCTACAGGCCTCTAGGGAACCTACGAAGCTCTACGGAGCCCTATGGATCCCTACGGAACAGTACGGGCCCCTTCAAACCTCTGCGGGCGCTTATGGAAACCTACAGGACCCTACGGAACTGTACGAGACTCTACAGGCCCCTAGGGAACACCACCGGCCCCTACGGAACCCTACACAACCCTCCGGAAACTTATGGCACCCTACAAGCTCCTACCAACCCCTGCGGGCACTTACACAACCCTACAGGCCCCTACGGAAATCTACGGGACTCCACGGGCCCCTAGGGAAGCCTACAGATTTTGACGGAACCCTACAAGCCCCTCTGGAACCCTACAGAATACTCGAGGACCCGACAGCACTCTACAAGACCCTTAGCAACACAACGGAACCTCACGAAAACCCTATGGGCTCCTACAGAACACTGCAGGCGCCTACGGAACCCTACAGACCCCTACGGAACCCTACAGGTCCATACAGAACCCCACAGGGCCCTACGGAACGTTACCAGCCACTACGGAACTCTACGGGCCCCTAGGGAAAACTGCAGAACCCTCCAGAACCTTACACAATCCCACGGATTCCTACAGGCTCCTGCGGGCACTTACTCAACCCTAGAGGCCCCTACGGAACACTGCCAGCCCCTATGGAAGGAACCCTACGGGCCCCTACAGAACACTACTAGCTCCTTCGGTATTCTACAGGCCTCTAGGGAACCTACGAAGCTCTACGGAGCCCTATCGATCATTACGGAACAGTACGGGCCCCTTCAAACCTCTGCGGGCGCTTATGGAAACCTACAGGACCCTACGGAACTGTACGAGAATCTACAGGCCCCTTGGGAACACTACAGGCCCCTACGGAACCGTACGAGACTCTACAGGCCCCTAGGGAACACCACCGGCCCCTACGGAACCCTACACAACCCTCCGGAAACATATGGCACCCTACAAGCTCCTACCAACCCCTGCGGGCACTTACTCAACCCTAGAGGCCCCTACGGAACACTGCCAGCCCCTATGGAAGGAACCTTACGGACCCCTACAGAACACTACTGGCTCCTGCGGTACTCTACAGGCCTCTAGGGAACCTACGAAGCTCTACGGAGCCCTATGGATAGTTACGGAACAGTACGGGCCCCTTCAGACCTCTGCAGGCGCTTATGGAAACCGACAGGACCCTACGGAACCGTACGAGACTCTACAGGCCCTTAGGGAACACCACGGGCCCCTACGGAACCCTACACAACCCTCTGGAAACTTATGGCACCCTACAAGCTCCTACCAACCCCTGCGGGCACTTACAGAACCCTGCAGGCCCCTACGAAACCCTACAGGTCCATACAGAACCCCACAGGGCCCTACGGAACTTTACCAGCCACTACGGAACTCTACGGGCCCCTACAAAACCCTGCAGAACCCTCCGGAACCTTACAGAATCCCACAGACTCCTACAGACTCCTGCGAGCACTTACACAACCCTACAGGCCCTAACGGAACACTGCCATCCCCTATGGAAGGAACCTTACGGACCCCTACAGAACACTACTGGCTCCTGCGGTACTCTACAGGCCTCTAGGAAACCTATGAAGCTCTACGGAGCCCTATGGATCCTTACGGAACAGTACGGGCCCCTTGAGACCTCTGCGGGCGCTTATGGAAACCTACAGGACCCTACGGAACTGTACAAGACTCTACAGGCCCTTAGGGAACACCACAGGCCCCTACGGAACTGTACGAGACTCTACAGGCCCCTAGGGAACACCACCGGCCCCTACGGAACCCTACACAACCCTCTGGAAACTTATGGAACCCTACAAGCTCCTACCAACCCCTGCGGGCACTTACACAATCCTACAGGCCCCTACGGAAATCTACGGGACTCTACGGGCCCCTAGGGATCCCTACAGATTTTGACGGAACCCTACAAGCCCCTCTGGAACCCTACAGAATACTCCAGGACCCGACAGCACTCTACAAGACCCTTAGCAACACAACGGAACCTCACTAAAACCCTATGGGCTCGTATGGAACACTGCAGGTGCCTACGGAACCCTACAGACCCCTATGGAACCCTACAGGTCCATACAGAACCCCACAGGGCCCTACGGAACTTTACCAGCCACTACGGAACTCTGCAGGCCCCTACGGAACCCTGCAGAACCCTCCGGAACCTTACAGAATCCCACGGATTCCTACAGACTCCTGCGGGCACTTACTCAACCCTACAGGCCTCTACGGAACACTGCCAGCCCCTATGGAAGGAACCCTACGGGCCCCTACAGAACACTACTAGCTCCTGCGGTATTCTACAGGCCTCTAGGGAACCTACGAAGCTCTACGGAACCCCATGGATCCTTACGGAACACTACAGGCCGCTTCAAAACTCTGCGGGCGCTTATAGAAACCTACAGGACCCTACGGAACTGTACGAGACTCTACAGGCCCTAGGGAACACCACAGGCCCCTACGGAACCCTACACAACCCTCTGGAAACTTATGGCACCCTACAAGCTCCTACCAACCCCTGCGGGCACTTACAGAACCCTGCAGGCCCCTACGGAACCCTACAGGTCCATACAGAACCCCACAGGGCCCTACGGAACTTTACCAGCCACTACGGAACTCTACGGGCCCCTACGGAACCCTGCAGAACCCTCCGGAACCTTACAGAATCCCACAGACTCCTACAGACTCCTGCGGGCACTTACACAACCCTACAGGCCCTTACGGAACACTGCCAGCCCCTATGGAAGGAACCCTACGGGCCCATACAGAACACCACTAGCTCCTGCGGTATTCTACAGGCCTCTAGGGAACCTACGAAGCTCTACGGAACCCTATGGATCCCTACGGAACAGTACGGGCCCCTTCAAACCTCTGCGGGCGCTTATGGAAACCTACAGGACCCTACGGAACTGTATGAGACTCTACAGGCCCCTAGGGAACACCACCGGCCCCTACGGAACCCTACACAACCCTCTGGAAACTTATGGAACCCTACAAGCTCCTACCAACCCCTGCGGGCACTTACAGAACACTACAGGCCCCTACGGAAATCTACGGGACTCTACGGGCCCCTAGGGAAGCCTACAGATTTTGACGGAACCCTACGAGCCCCTCTGGAACCCTACAGAATACTCCAGGACCCGACAGCACTCTACAAGACCCTTAGCAACACAACGGAACCTCACTAAAACCCTATGGGCTCCTACAGAACGCTGCAGGCGCCTACAGAACCCTACAGACCCCTACGGAACCCTACAGACACCTGCGGGCACTTACAGAACCCTGCAGGCCCCTACGGAACCCTACAGGTCCATACAGAACCCCACAGGGCCCTACGGAACTTTACCAGCCACTACGGAACTCTGCAGGCCCCTACGGAACCCTGCAGAACCCTCTGGAACCTTACAGAATCCCACGGATTCCTACAGACTCCTGCGGGCACTTACAAAACCCTACAGGCCCTTACGGAACACTGCCAGCCCCTATGGAAGGAACCCTACGGGCCCCTACAGAACACCACTAGCTCCTGCGGTACTCTACAGGCCTCTAGGGAACCTATGAAGCTCTACGGAGCCCTATGGATCCTTACGGAACAGTACGGGCCCCTTCAGACCTCTGCGGGCGCTTATGGAAACCTACAGGACCCTACGGAACTGTACGAGACTCTACAGGCCCTTAGGGAACACCACAGGCCCCTACGGAACTGTATGAGACTCTACAGGCCCCTAGGGAACACCACCGGCCCCTACGGAACCCTACACAACCCTCTGGAAACTTATGGAACCCTACAAGCTCCTACCAACCCCTGCGGGCACTTACACAATCCTACAGGCCCCTACGGAAATCTACGGGACTCTACGTGCCCCTAAGGATCCCTACAGATTTTGACGGAACCCTACAAGCCCCTCTGGAACCCTACAGAATACTCCAGGACCCGACAGCACTCTACAAGACCCTTAGCAACACAACGGAACCTCACTAAAACCCTATGGGCTCGTATGGAACACTGCAGACCCCTATGGAACCGTACGAGACTCTACAGGCCCCTAGGGAACACCACCGGCCCCTACGGAACCCTACACAACCCTCCGGAAACATATGGCACCCTACAAGCTCCTACCAACCCCTGCAGGCACTTACTCAACCCTAGAGGCCCCTAAGGAACACTGCCAGCCCCTATGGAAGGAACCTTACGGACCCCTACAGAACACTACTGGCTCCTGCAGTACTCTACAGGCCTCTAGGGAACCTACGAAGCTCTACGGAGCCCTATGGATCCTTACGGAACAGTACGGGCCCCTTCAGACCTCTGCAGGCGCTTATGGAAACCTACAGAACCCTACGGAACTGTACGAGACTCTACAGGCCCCTAGGGAACACCACCGGCCCCTACGGAACCCTACACAACCCTCCGGAAACTTATGGCACCCTACAAGCTCCTACCAACCCCTGCGGGCACTTACACAACCCTACAGGCCCCTACGGAAATCTACGGGACTCTACGGGCCCCTAGGGAAGCCTACAGATTTTGACGGAACCCTACGAGCCCCTCTGGAACCCTACAGAATACTCCAGGACCCGACAGCACTCTACAAGACCCTTAGCAACACAACGGAACCTCACTAAAACCCTATGGGCTCGTATGGAACACTGCAGGCGCCTACGGAACCCTACAGACCCCTACGGAACCCTACAGACACCTGCGGGCACTTACAGAACCCTGCAGGCCCCTACGGAACCCTACAGGTCCATACAGAACCCCACAGGGCCCTACGGAACTTTACCAGCCACTACGGAACTCTGCAGGCCCCTACGGAACCCTGCAGAACCCTCTGGAACCTTACAGAATCCCACGGATTCCTACAGACTCCTGCGGGCACTTACAAAACCCTACAGGCCCTTACGGAACACTGCCAGCCCCTATGGAAGGAACCCTACGGGCCCCTACAGAACACCACTAGCTCCTGCGGTACTCTACAGGCCTCTAGGGAACCTATGAAGCTCTACGGAGCCCTATGGATCCTTACGGAACAGTACGGGCCCCTTCAGACCTCTGCGGGCGCTTATGGAAACCTACAGGACCCTACGGAACTGTACGAGACTCTACAGGCCCTTAGGGAACACCACAGGCCCCTACGGAACTGTACGAGACTCTACAGGCCCCTAGGGAACACCACCGGCCCCTACGGAACCCTACACAACCCTCTGGAAACTTATGGAACCCTACAAGCTCCTACCAACCCCTGCGGGCACTTACACAACCCTACAGGCCCCTACGGAAGTCTACGGGACTCCACGGGCCCCTAGGGAAGCCTACAGATTTTGACGGAACCCTACGAGCCCCTCTGGAACCCTACAGAATACTCCAGGACCCGACAGCACTCTACAAGACCCTTAGCAACACAACGGAACCTCACTAAAACCCTATGGGCTCGTATGGAACACTGCAGGCGCCTACGGAACCCTACAGACCCCTACGGAACCCTACAGGTCCATACAGAACCCCACAGGGCCCTACGGAACTTTACCAGCCACTACGGAACTCTACGGGCCCCTACGGAACCCTGCAGAACCCTCCAGAACCTTACACAATCCCACGGATTCCTACAGACTCCTGCGGGCACTTACTCAACCCTAGAGGCCCTTACGGAACACTGCCAGCCCCTATGGAAGGAACCCTACGGGCCCCTACAGAACACTACTAGCTCCTTCGGTATTCTACAGGCCTCTAGGGAACCTACGAAGCTCTACGGAGCCCTATCGATCCTTACGGAACAGTACGGGCCCCTTCAAACCTCTGCGGGCGCTTATGGAAACCTACAGGACCCTACGGAACTGTACGAGACTCTACAGGCCCCTAGGGAACACCACCGGCCCCTACGGAACCGTACACAACCCTCCGGAAACTTATGGCACCCTACAAGCTCCTATCAACCCCTGCGGGCACTTACAGAACCCTGCAGGCCCCTACGGAACCCTACAGGTCCATACAGAACCCCACAGGGCCCTACGGAACTTTACCAGCCACTACGGAACCCTGCAGAACCCTCCGGAACCTTACAGAATCCCACAGACTCCTACAGACTCCTGCGGGCACTTACACAACCCTACAGGCCCTTACGGAACACTGCCAGCCCCTATGGAAGGAACCCTACGGGCCCATACAGAACACCACTAGCTCCTGCGGTATTCTACAGGCCTCTAGGGAACCTACGAAGCTCTACGGAACCCTATGGATCCCTACGGAACAGTACGGGCCCCTTCAAACCTCTGCGGGCGCTTATGGAAACCTACAGGACCCTACGGAACTGTACGAGACTCTACAGGCCCCTAGGGAACACCACCGGCCCCTACGGAACCGTACGAGACTCTACAGGCCCCTAGGGAACACCACCGGCCCCTACGGAACCCTACACAACCCTCCGGAAACATATGGCACCCTACAAGCTCCTACCAACCCCTGCGGGCACTTACTCAACCCTAGAGGCCCCTACTGAACACTGCCAGCCCCTATGGAAGGAACCCTACGGGGCCCTACAGAACACTACTGGCTCCTGCGGTACTCTACAGGCCTCTAGGGAACCTACGAAGCTCTACGGAGCCCTATGGATCCTTACGGAACAGTACGGGCCCCTTCAGACCTCTGCGGGCGCTTATGGAAACCTACAGGACCCTACGGAACCGTACGAGACTCTACAGGCCCTTAGGGAACACCACCGGCCCCTACGGAACCCTACACCACCCTCTGGAAACTTATGGCACCCTACAAGATCCTACCAACCCCTGCGGGCACTTACACAACCCTACAGGCCCCTACGGAAATCTACGGGACTCCACGGGCCCCTAGGGAAGCCTACAGATTTTGACGGAACCCTACGAGCCCCTCTGGAACCCTACAGAATACTCCAGGACCCGACAGCACTCTACAAGACCCTTAGCAACACAACGGAACCTCACTAAAACCCTATGGGCTCGTATGGAACACTGCAGGCGCCTACGGAACCCTACAGACCCCTACGGAACCCTACAGACACCTGCGGGCACTTACAGAACCCTGCAGGCCCCTACGGAACCCTACAGGTCCATACAGAACCCCACAGGGCCCTACGGAACTTTACCAGCCACTACGGAACTCTGCAGGCCCCTACGGAACCCTGCAGAACCCTCCAGAACCTTACAGAATCCCACGGATTCCTACAGACTCCTGCGGGCACTTACTCAACCCTACAGGCCCTTACGGAACACTGCCAGCCCCTATGGAAGGAACCCTACGGGCCCCTACAGAACACCACTAGCTCCTGCGGTATTCTACAGGCCTCTAGGGAACCTACGAAGCTCTACGGAACCCCATGGATCCTTACGGAACAGTACGGGCCGCTTCAAACATCTGCGGGCGCTTATAGAAACCTACAGGACCCTACGGAACTGTACGAGACTCTACAGGCCCCTAGGGAACACTACAGGCCCCTACGGAACCGTACGAGACTCTACAGGCCCCTAGGGAACACCACCGGCCCCTACGGAACCCTACACAACCCTCCGGAAACATATGGCACCCTACAAGCTCCTACCAACCCCTGCGGGCACTTACTCAACCCTAGAGGCCCCTACGGAACACTGCCAGCCCCTATGGAAGGAACCTTACGGACCCCTACAGAACACTACTGGCTCCTGCGGTACTCTACAGGCCTCTAGGGAACCTAAGAAGCTCTACGGAGCCCTATGGATCCTTACGGAACAGTACGGGCCGCTTCAGACCTCTGCAGGCGCTTATGGAAACCTACAGGACCCTACGGAACTGTACGAGACTCTACAGGCCCCTAGGGAACACCACCGGCCCCTACGGAACCCTACACAACCCTCTGGAAACTTATGGCACCCTACAAGCTCCTACCAACCCCTCCGGGCACTTAAAGAACCCTGCAGGCCCCTACGGAAGCCTACAGGTCCAAACAGAACCCCACAGGGCCCTACGGAACTTTACCAGCCACTACGGAACTCTACGGGCCCCTACGGAACCCTGCAGAACCCTCTGGAACCTTACAGAATCCCACAGACTCCTACAGACTCCTGCGGGCACTTACACAACCCTACAGGCCCTTACGGAACACTGCCAGCCCCTATGGAAGGAACCCTACGGGCCCATACAGAACACCACTAGCTCCTGCGGTATTCTACAGGCCTCTAGGGAACCTACGAAGCTCTACGGAACCCTATGGATCCCTACGGAACAGTACGGGCCCCTTCAAACCTCTGCGGGCGCTTATGGAAACCTACAGGACCCTACGGAACTGTACGAGACTCTACAGGCCCCTAGGGAACACCACCGGCCCCTACGGAACCCTACACAACCCTCTGGAAACTTATGGCACCCTACAAGCTCCTACCAACCCCTGCGGGCACTTACACAACCCTACAGGCCCCTACGGAAATCTACGGGACTCCACGGGCCCCTAGGGAAGCCTACAGATTTTGACGGAACCCTACGAGCCCCTCTGGAACCCTACAGAATACTCCAGGACCCGACAGCACTCTACAAGACCCTTAGCAACACAACGGAACCTCACTAAAACCCTATGGGCTCGTATGGAACACTGCAGGCGCCTACGGAACCCTACAGACCCCTACGGAACCCTACAGACACCTGCGGGCACTTACAGAACCCTGCAGGCCCCTACGGAACCCTACAGGTCCATACAGAACCCCACAGGGCCCTACGGAACTTTACCAGCCACTATGGAACTCTAGGGGCCCCTACGGAACCCTGCAGAACCCTCCAGAACCTTACAGAATCCCACGGATTCCTACAGACTCCTGCGGGCACTTACTCAACCCTACAGGCCCTTACGGAACACTGCCAGCCCCTATGGAAGGAACCCTACGGGCCCCTACAGAACACCACTAGCTCCTGCGGTATTCTACAGGCCTCTAGGGAACCTACGAAGCTCTACGGAACCCCATGGATCCTTACGGAACAGTACGGGCCGCTTCAAACATCTGCGGGCGCTTATAGAAACCTACAGGACCCTACGGAACTGTACGAGACTCTACAGGCCCCTAGGGAACACTACAGGCCCCTACGGAACCATACGAGACTCTACAGGCCCCTAGGGAACACCACCGGCCCCTACGGAACCCTACACAACCCTCCGGAAACATATGGCACCCTACAAGCTCCTACCAACCCCTGCGGGCACTTACTCAACCCTAGAGGCCCCTACGGAACACTGCCAGCCCCTATGGAAGGAACCTTACGGACCCCTACAGAACACTACTGGCTCCTGCGGTACTCTACAGGCCTCTAGGGAACCTACGAAGCTCTACGGAGCCCTATGGATCCTTACGGAACAGTACGGGCCCCTTCAGACCTCTGCAGGCGCTTATGGAAACCTACAGGACCCTACGGAACTGTACGAGACTCTACAGGCCCCTAGGGAACACCACCGGCCCCTACGGAACCCTACACAACCCTCTGGAAACTTATGGCACCCTACAAGCTCCTACCAACCCCTGCAGGCACTTACAGAACCCTGCAGGCCCCTACGGAAGCCTACAGGTCCAAACAGAACCCCACAGGGCCCTACGGAACTTTACCAGCCACTACGGAACTCTACGGGCCCCTACGGAACCCTGCAGAACCCTCTGGAACCTTACAGAATCCCACAGACTCCTACAGACTCCTGCGGGCACTTACACAACCCTACAGGCCCTTACGGAACACTGCCAGCCCCTATGGAAGGAACCCTACGGGCCCATACAGAACACCACTAGCTCCTGCGGTATTCTACAGGCCTCTAGGGAACCTACGAAGCTCTACGGAACCCTATGGATCCCTACGGAACAGTACGGGCCGCTTCAAACCTCTGCGGGCGCTTATGGAAACCTACAGGACCCTACGGAACTGTACGAGACTCTACAGGCCCCTAGGGAACACCACCGGCCCCTACGGAACCCTACACAACCCTCTGGAAACTTATGGCACCCTACAAGCTCCTACCAACCCCTGCGGGCACTTACACAACCCTACAGGCCCCTACGGAAATCTACCAGACTCCACGGGCCCCTAGGGAAGCCTACAGATTTTGACGGAACCCTACGAGCCCCTCTGGAACCCTACAGAATACTCCAGGACCCGACAGCACTCTACAAGACCCTTAGCAACACAACGGAACCTCACTAAAACCCTATGGGCTCCTACAGAACACTGCAGGCGCCTACGGAACCCTACAGACCCCTACGGAACCCTACAGACACCTGCGGGCACTTACAGAACCCTGCAGGCCCCTACGGAACCCTACAGGTCCATACAGAACCCCACAGGGCCCTACGGAACTTTACCAGCCACTACGGAACTCTGCAGGCCCCTACGGAACCCTGCAGAACCCTCTGGAACCTTACAGAATCCCACGGATTCCTACAGACTCCTGCGGGCACTTACTCAACCCTACAGGCCCTTACGGAACACTGCCAGCCCCTATGGAAGGAACCCTACGGGGCCCTACAGAACACTACTAGCTCCTGCGGTATTCTACAGGCCTCTAGGGAACCTACGAAGCTCTACGGAACCCCATGGATCCTTACGGAACAGTACGGGCCGCTTCAAACATCTGCGGGCGCTTATAGAAACCTACAGGACCCTACGGAACTGTACGAGACTCTATAGGCCCCTAGGGAACACTACAGGCCCCTACGGAACCGTACGAGACTATACAGGCCCCTAGGGAACACCACCGGCCCCTACGGAACCCTACACAACCCTCCGGAAACATATGGCACCCTACAAGCTCCTACCAACCCCTGCGGGCACTTACTCAACCCTACAGGCCCCTACGGAACACTGCCATCCCCTATGGAAGGAACCTTACGGACCCCTACAGAACACTACTGGCTCCTGCGGTACTCTACAGGCCTCTAGGGAACCTACGAAGCTCTACGGAGCCCTATGGATCCTTACGGAACAGTACGGGCCCCTTCAGACCTCTGCAGGCGCTTATGGAAACCTACAGGACCCTACGGAACTGTACGAGACTCTACAGGCCCCTAGGGAACACCACCGGCCCCTACGGAACCCTACACAACCCTCTGGAAACTTATGGCACTCTACAAGCTCCTACCAACCCCTGCGGGCACTTACAGAACCCTGCAGGCCCCTACGGAAGCCTACAGGTCCAAACAGAACCCCACAGGGCCCTACGGAACTTTACCAGCCACTACGGAACTCTACGGGCCCCTACGGAACCCTGCAGAACCCTCTGGAACCTTACAGAATCCCACAGACTCCTACAGACTCCTGCGGGCACTTACACAACCCTACAGGCCCTTACGGAACACTGCCAGCCCCTATGGAAGGAACCCTACGGGCCCCTACAGAACACCACTAGCTCCTGCGGTATTCTACAGGCCTCTAGGGAACCTACGAAGCTCTACGGAACCCTATGGATCCTTACGGAACAGTACGGGCCCCTTCAAACCTCTGCGGGCGCTTATGGAAACCTACAGGACCCTACGGAACTGTACGAGACTCTACAGGCCCCTAGGGAACACCACCGGCCCCTACGGAACCCTACACAACCCTCTGGAAACTTATGGCACCCTACAAGCTCCTACCAACCCCTGCGGGCACTTACACAACCCTACAGGCCCCTACGGAAATCTACCAGACTCCACGGGCCCCTAGGGAAGCTCACAGATTTTGACGGAACCCTACGAGCCCCTCTGGAACCCTACAGAATACTCCAGGACCCGACAGCACTCTACAAGACCCTTAGCAACACAACGGAACCTCACTAAAACCCTATGGGCTCCTACAGAACACTGCAGGCGCCTACGGAACCCTACAGACCCCTACGGAACCCTACAGACACCTGCGGGCACTTACAGAACCCTGCAGGCCCCTACGGAACCCTACAGGTCCATACAGAACCCCACAGGGCCCTACGGAACTTTACCAGCCACTACGGAACTCTGCAGGCCCCTACGGAACCCTGCAGAACCCTCCAGAACCTTACACAATCCCACGGATTCCTACAGACTCCTGCGGGCACTTACTCAACCCTACAGGCCCTTACGGAACACTGCCAGCCCCTATGGAAGGAACCCTACGGGGCCCTACAGAACACTACTAGCTCCTGCGGTATTCTACAGGCCTCTAGGGAACCTACGAAGCTCTACAGAACCCCATGGATCCTTACGGAACAGTACGGGCCGCTTCAAACATCTGCGGGCGCTTATAGAAACCTACAGGACCCTACGGAACTGTACGAGACTCTACAGGCCCCTAGGGAACACTACAGGCCCCTACGGAACCGTACGAGACTCTACAGGCCCCTAGGGAACACCACCGGCCCCTACGGAACCCTACACAACCCTCCGGAAACATATGGCACCCTACAAGCTCCTACCAACCCCTGCGGGCACTTACTCAACCCTAGAGGCCCCTACGGAACACTGCCAGCCCCTATGGAAGGAACCTTACGGACCCCTACAGAACACTACTGGCTCCTGCGGTACTCTACAGGCCTCTAGGGAACCTACGAAGCTCTACGGAGCCCTATGGATCCTTACGGAACAGTACGGGCCCCTTCAGACCTCTGCAGGCGCTTATGGAAACCTACAGGACCCTACGGAACTGTACGAGACTCTACAGGCCCCTAGGGAACACCACCGGCCCCTACGGAACCCTACACAACCCTCTGGAAACTTATGGCACTCTACAAGCTCCTACCAACCCCTGCGGGCACTTACAGAACCCTGCAGGCCCCTTCGGAAGCCTACAGGTCCAAACAGAACCCCACAGGGCCCTACGGAACTTTACCAGCCACTACGGAACTCTACGGGCCCCTACGGAACCCTGCAGAACCCTCTGGAACCTTACAGAATCCCACAGACTCCTACAGACTCCTGCGGGCACTTACACAACCCTACAGGCCCTTACGGAACACTGCCAGCCCCTATGGAAGGAACCCTACGGGCCCATACAGAACACCACTAGCTCCTGCGGTATTCTACAGGCCTCTAGGGAACCTACGAAGCTCTACGGAACCCTATGGATCCCTACGGAACAGTACGGGCCCCTTCAAACCTCTGCGGGCGCTTATGGAAACCTACAGGACCCTACGGAACTGTACGAGACTCTACAGGCCCCTAGGGAACACCACCGGCCCCTACGGAACCCTACACAACCCTCTGGAAACTTATGGCACCCTACAAGCTCCTACCAACCCCTGCGGGCACTTACACAACCCTACAGGCCCCTACGGAAATCTACGGGACTCCACGGGCCCCTAGGGAAGCCTACAGATTTTGACGCAACCCTACGAGCCCCTCTGGAACCCTACAGAATACTCCAGGACCCGACAGCACTCTACAAGACCCTTAGCAACACAACGGAACCTCACTAAAACCCTATGGGCTCCTACAGAACACTGCAGGCGCCTACGGAACCCTACAGACCCCTACGGAACCCTACAGACACCTGCGGGCACTTACAGAACCCTGCAGGCCCCTACGGAACCCTACAGGTCCATACAGAACCCCACAGGGCCCTACGGAACTTTACCAGCCACTACGGAACTCTGCAGGCCCCTACGGAACCCTGCAGAACCCTCCAGAACCTTACAGAATCCCACGGATTCCTACAGACTCCTGCGGGCACTTACTCAACCCTAGAGGCCCCTACGGAACACTGCCAGCCCCTATGGAAGGAACCTTACGGACCCCTACAGAACACTACTGGCTCCTGCGGTACTCTACAGGCCTCTAGGGAACCTACGAAGCTCTACGGAACCCTATGGATCCTTACGGAACAGTACGGGCCCCTTCAGACCTCTGCAGGCGCTTATGGAAACCTACAGGACCCTACGGAACTGTACGAGACTCTACAGGCCCCTAGGGAACACCACCGGCCCCTACGGAACCCTACACAACCCTCTGGAAACTTATGGCACTCTACAAGCTCCTACCAACCCCTGCGGGCACTTACAGAACCCTGCAGGCCCCTACGGAAGCCTACAGGTCCAAACAGAACCCCACAGGGCCCTACGGAACTTTACCAGCCACTACGGAACTCTACGGGCCCCTACGGAACCCTGCAGAACCCTCTGGAACCTTACAGAATCCCACAGACTCCTACAGACTCCTGCGGGCACTTACACAACCCTACAGGCCCTTACGGAACACTGCCAGCCCCTATGGAAGGAACCCTACGGGCCCATACAGAACACCACTAGCTCCTGCGGTATTCTACAGGCCTCTAGGGAACCTACGAAGCTCTACGGAACCCTATGGATCCTTACGGAACAGTACGGGCCCCTTCAAACCTCTGCGGGCGCTTATGGAAACCTACAGGACCCTACGGAACTGTACGAGACTCTACAGGCCCCTAGGGAACACCACCGGCCCCTACGGAACCCTACACAACCCTCTGGAAACTTATGGCACCCTACAAGCTCCTACCAACCCCTGCGGGCACTTACACAACCCTACAGGCCCCTACGGAAATCTACCAGACTCCACGGGCCCCTAGGGAAGCCTACAGATTTTGACGGAACCCTACGAGCCCCTCTGGAACCCTACAGAATACTCCAGGACCCGACAGCACTCTACAAGACCCTTAGCAACACAACGGAACCTCACTAAAACCCTATGGGCTCCTACAGAACACTGCAGGCGCCTACGGAACCCTACAGACCCCTACGGAACCCTACAGACACCTGCGGGCACTTACAGAACCCTGCAGGCCCCTACGGAACCCTACAGGTCCATACAGAACCCCACAGGGCCCTACGGAACTTTACCAGCCACTACGGAACTCTGCAGGCCCCTACGGAACCCTGCAGAACCCTCCAGAACCTTACAGAATCCCACGGATTCCTACAGACTCCTGCGGGCACTTACTCAACCCTACAGGCCCTTACGGAACACTGCCAGCCCCTATGGAAGGAACCCTACGGGGCCCTACAGAACACTACTAGCTCCTGCGGTATTCTACAGGCCTCTAGGGAACCTACGAAGCTCTACGGAACCCCATGGATCCTTACGGAACAGTAAGGGCCCCTTCAAACATCTGCGGGCGCTTATAGAAACCTACAGGACCCTACGGAACTGTACGAGACTCTACAGGCCCCTAGGGAACACTACAGGCCCCTACGGAACCGTACGAGACTCTACAGGCCCCTAGGGAACACCACCGGCTTCTACGGAACCCTACACAACCCTCCGGAAACATATGGCACCCTACAAGCTCCTACCAACCCCTGCGGGCACTTACTCAACCCTAGAGGCCCCTACGGAACACTGCCAGCCCCTATGGAAGGAACCTTACGGACCCCTACAGAACACTACTGGCTCCTGCGGTACTCTACAGGCCTCTAGGGAACCTACGAAGCTCTACGGAGCCCTATGGATCCTTACGGAACAGTACGGGCCCCTTCAGACCTCTGCAGGCGCTTATGGAAACCTACAGGACCCTACGGAACTGTACGAGACTCTACAGGCCCCTAGGGAACACCACCGGCCCCTACGGAACCCTACACAACCCTCTGGAAACTTATGGCACTCTACAAGCTCCTACCAACCCCTGCGGGCACTTACAGAACCCTGCAGGCCCCTACGGAAGCCTACAGGTCCAAACAGAACCCCACAGGGCCCTACGGAACTTTACCAGCCACTACGGAACTCTACGGGCCCCTACGGAACCCTGCAGAACCCTCTGGAACCTTACAGAATCCCACAGACTCCTACAGACTCCTGCGGGCACTTACACAACCCTACAGGCCCTTACGGAACACTGCCAGCCCCTATGGAAGGAACCCTACGGGCCCATACAGAACACCACTAGCTCCTGCGGTATTCTACAGGCCTCTAGGGAACCTACGAAGCTCTACGGAACCCTATGGATCCTTACGGAACAGTACGGGCCCCTTCAAACCTCTGCGGGCGCTTATGGAAACCTACAGGACCCTACGGAACTGTACGAGACTCTACAGGCCCCTAGGGAACACCACCGGCCCCTACGGAACCCTACACAACCCTCTGGAAACTTATGGCACCCTACAAGCTCCTACCAACCCCTGCGGGCACTTACACAACCCTACAGGCCCCTACGGAAATCTACCAGACTCCACGGGCCCCTAGGGAAGCCTACAGATTTTGACGGAACCCTACGAGCCCCTCTGGAACCCTACAGAATACTCCAGGACCCGACAGCACTCTACAAGACCCTTAGCAACACAACGGAACCTCACTAAAACCCTATGGGCTCCTACAGAACACTGCAGGCGCCTACGGAACCCTACAGACCCCTACGGAACCCTACAGACACCTGCGGGCACTTACAGAACCCTGCAGGCCCCTACGGAACCCTACAGGTCCATACAGAACCCCACAGGGCCCTACGGAACTTTACCAGCCACTACGGAACTCTGCAGGCCCCTACGGAACCCTGCAGAACCCTCCAGAACCTTACAGAATCCCACGGATTCCTACAGACTCCTGCGGGCACTTACTCAACCCTACAGGCCCTTACGGAACACTGCCAGCCCCTATGGAAGGAACCCTACGGGGCCCTACAGAACACTACTAGCTCCTGCGGTATTCTACAGGCCTCTAGGGAACCTACGAAGCTCTACGGAACCCCATGGATCCTTACGGAACAGTAAGGGCCCCTTCAAACATCTGCGGGCGCTTATAGAAACCTACAGGACCCTACGGAACTGTACGAGACTCTACAGGCCCCTAGGGAACACTACAGGCCCCTACGGAACCGTACGAGACTCTACAGGCCCCTAGGGAACACCACCGGCTTCTACGGAACCCTACACAACCCTCCGGAAACATATGGCACCCTACAAGCTCCTACCAACCCCTGCGGGCACTTACTCAACCCTAGAGGCCCCTACGGAACACTGCCAGCCCCTATGGAAGGAACCTTACGGACCCCTACAGAACACTACTGGCTCCTGCGGTACTCTACAGGCCTCTAGGGAACCTACGAAGCTCTACGGAGCCCTATGGATCCTTACGGAACAGTACGGGCCCCTTCAGACCTCTGCAGGCGCTTATGGAAACCTACAGGACCCTACGGAACTGTACGAGACTCTACAGGCCCCTAGGGAACACCACCGGCCCCTACGGAACCCTACACAACCCTCTGGAAACTTATGGCACTCTACAAGCTCCTACCAACCCCTGCGGGCACTTACAGAACCCTGCAGGCCCCTTCGGAAGCCTACAGGTCCAAACAGAACCCCACAGGGCCCTACGGAACTTTACCAGCCACTACGGAACTCTATGGGCCCCTACGGAACCCTGCAGAACCCTCTGGAACCTTACAGAATCCCACAGACTCCTACAGACTCCTGCGGGCACTTACACAACCCTACAGGCCCTTACGGACCACTGCCAGCCCCTATGGAAGGAACCCTACGGGCCCATACAGAACACCACTAGCTCCTGCGGTATTCTACAGGCCTCTAGGGAACCTACGAAGCTCTACGGAACCCTATGGATCCCTACGGAACAGTACGGGCCCCTTCAAACCTCTGCGGGCGCTTATGGAAACCTACAGGACCCTACGGAACTGTACGAGACTCTACAGGCCCCTAGGGAACACCACCGGCCCCTACGGAACCCTACACAACCCTCTGGAAACTTATGGCACCCTACAAGCTCCTACCAACCCCTGCGGGCACTTACACAACCCTACAGGCCCCTACGGAAATCTACCAGACTCCACGGGCCCCTAGGGAAGCCTACAGATTTTGACGGAACCCTACGAGCCCCTCTGGAACCCTACAGAATACTCCAGGACCCGACAGCACTCTACAAGACCCTTAGCAACACAACGGAACCTCACTAAAACCCTATGGGCTCCTACAGAACACTGCAGGCGCCTACGGAACCCTACAGACCCCTACGGAACCCTACAGACACCTGCGGGCACTTACAGAACCCTGCAGGCCCCTACGGAACCCTACAGGTCCATACAGAACCCCACAGGGCCCTACGGAACTTTACCAGCCACTACGGAACTCTGCAGGCCCCTACGGAACCCTGCAGAACCCTCCAGAAACTTACAGAATCCCACGGATTCCTACAGACTCCTGCGGGCACTTACTCAACCCTAGAGGCCCTAACGGAACACTGCCAGCCCCTATGGAAGGAACCTTACGGACCCCTACAGAACACTACTGGCTCCTGCGGTACTCTACAGGCCTCTAGGGAACCTACGAAGCTCTACGGAGCCCTATGGATCCTTACGGAACAGTACGGGCCCCTTCAGACCTCTGCAGGCGCTTATGGAAACCTACAGGACCCTACGGAACTGTACGAGACTCTACAGGCCCCTAGGGAACACCACCGGCCCCTACGGAACCCTACACAACCCTCTGGAAACTTATGGCACTCTACAAGCTCCTACCAACCCCTGCGGGCACTTACAGAACCCTGCAGGCCCATACGGAAGCCTACAGGTCCAAACAGAACCCCACAGGGCCCATCGGAACTTTACCAGCCACTACGGAACTCTATGGGCCCCTACGGAAACCTGCAGAACCCTCTGGAACCTTACAGAATCCCACAGACTCCTACAGACTCCTGCGGGCACTTACACAACCCTACAGGCCCTTACGGAACACTGCCAGCCCCTATGGAAGGAACCCTACGGGCCCATACAGAACACCACTAGCTCCTGCGGTATTCTACAGGCCTCTAGGGAACCTACGAAGCTCTACGGAACCCTATGGATCCCTACGGAACAGTACGGGCCCCTTCAAACCTCTGCGGGCGCTTATGGAAACCTACAGGACCCTACGGAACTGTACGAGACTCTACAGGCCCCTAGGGAACACCACCGGCCCCTACGGAGCCCTACACAACCCTCTGGAAACTTATGGCACTCTACAAGCTCCTACCAACCCCTGCGGGCACTTACAGAACCCTGCAGGCCCCTACGGAACCCTACAGGTCCAAACAGAACCCCACAGGGCCCTATGGAACTTTACCAGCCACTACGGAACTCTACGGGCCCCTACGGAACCCTGCAGAACCCTCTGGAACCTTACAGAATCCCACAGACTCCTACAGACTCCTGCGGGCACTTACACAACCCTACAGGCCCTTACGGAACACTGCCAGCCCCTATGGAAGGAACCCTACGGGCCCATACAGAACACCACTAGCTCCTGCGGTATTCTACAGGCCTCTAGGGAACCTACGAAGCTCTACGGAACCCTATGGATCCCTACGGAACAGTACGGGCCCCTTCAAACCTCTGCGGGCGCTTATGGAAACCTACAGGACCCTACGGAACTGTACGAGACTCTACAGGCCCCTAGGGAACACCACCGGCCCCTACGGAACCCTACACAACCCTCTGGAAACTTATGGCACCCTACAAGCTCCTACCAACCCCTGCGGGCACTTACACAACCCTACAGGCCCCTACGGAAATCTACGGGACTCCACGGGCCCCTAGGGAAGCCTACAGATTTTGACGGAACCATACGAGCCCCTCTGGAACCCTACAGAATACTCCAGGACCCGACAGCACTCTACAAGACCCTTAGCAACACAACGGAACCTCACTAAAACCCTATGGGCTCCTACAGAACACTGCAGGCGCCTACGGAACCCTACAGACCCCTACGGAACCCTACAGACACCTGCGGGCACTTACAGAACCCTGCAGGCCCCTACGGAACCCTACAGGTCCATACAGAACCCCACAGGGCCCTACGGAACTTTACCAGCCACTACGGAACTCTGCAGGCCCCTACGGAACCCTGCAGAACCCTCTGGAACCTTACAGAATCCCACGGATTCCTACAGACTCCTGCGGGCACTTACTCAACCCTACAGGCCCTTACGGAACACTGCCAGCCCCTATGGAAGGAACCCTACGGGCCCATACAGAACACCACTAGCTCCTGCGGTATTCTACAGGCCTCTAGGGAACCTACGAAGCTCTACGGAACCCTATGGATCCCTACGGAACAGTACGGGCCCCTTCAAACCTCTGCGGGCGCTTATGGAAACCTACAGGACCCTACGGAACCGTACGAGACTCTACAGGCCCTTAGGGAACACCACCGGCCCCTACGGAACCCTACACAACCCTCTGGAAACTTATGGCACCCTACAAGCTCCTACCAACCCCTGCGGGCACTTACACAACCCTACAGGCCCCTACGGAAATCTACGGGACTCCACGGGCCCCTAGGGAAGCCTACAGATTTTGACGGAACCCTACGAGCCCCTCTGGAACCCTACAGAATACTCCAGGACCCGACAGCACTCTACAAGACCCTTAGCAACACAACGGAACCTCACTAAAACCCTATGGGCTCGTATGGAACACTGCAGGCGCCTACGGAACCCTACAGACCCCTACGGAACCCTACAGACACCTGCGGGCACTTACAGAACCCTGCAGGCCCCTACGGAACCCTACAGGTCCATACAGAACCCCACAGGGCCCTACGGAACTTTACCAGCCACTACGGAACTCTGCAGGCCCCCTACGGAACCCTGCAGAACCCTCTGGAACCTTACAGAATCCCACGGATTCCTACAGACTCCTGCGGGCACTTACTCAACCCTACAGGCCCTTACGGAACACTGCCAGCCCCTATGGAAGGAACCTTACGGACCCCTACAGAACACTACTGGCTCCTGCGGTACTCTACAGGCCTCTAGGGAACCTACGAAGCTCTATGGAGCCCTATGGATCCTTACGGAACAGTACGGGCCCCTTCAAACCTCTGCAGGCGCTTATGGAAACCTACAGGACCCTACGGAACTGTACGAGACTTTACAGGCCC